>NC_056481.1:17206422-17403922 GCF_008729295.1 Plectropomus leopardus | reverse complement strand
ATGCATTACCTTCAAGAGCAGTGTGCATTTCTTCTGTAAAGGCCTCTAAGGATTTCCCCTTCATTTTATGTCTCTTTTCTTTGCCCTTGTTGTCAGGGCGCACAGTCTTGCCCTGCTTCTTTCGTCCCATGTTGCAGCCTGTGGACAGCTAGTTAGCTATTGCCAGATTTCAGCCTGCATTAACCAACCGATGTCTGTTTACTCTGACATTAGCTAGCTAGCTAGTTGTACCTGACGCCAGTATTTATGTCACAAAAAGTAAACGATTCGTTTTGTATCAACGTGTACACCTTGAACGATTACAAGAGATTACTACAGTAAAACTGGAATTAGTCTCCGTTTATCCTGCATTGGTTTTTAACACCATCAAAAATAAAGTTTAGTTAGCTCTAGTTACTTTGTATCGCGGAAAGCACGCCGTGGTCCAAGACGTCAACAGCGCATGCTCACATGATATTTTGATCACGTGCCCTGTCACCTGACGAACTACTACCAAAGCAGGAAATGTGCCCAGAAAACAACCTAATAGGACGTTAAATCACTAAAAAAATCAGCGATGCAGTGTTTGTGTAACGGAATTAATCGTTTATTAAGACTGTGGATGGTCTCTGTGTGTCTTTTCAGTAAGTGATTGAATATTCCGCCCAGTTTATTTGTCAATACCAAATCCAGATGCGCCATGAACATTGGGACATATGGTTGTGTGTGAGCTGAGTTGATGTGGACATGTTTTTTTCTTTGCACAGTAAACCATGGATTCGCCGGTAAAATGAAGATTGTAGAGGAGCCAAACACATTTGGGTACGTTAAGCAAAGATATATATATATATGTATATATATCATAGGGTTCACCTTGTTAACACTAGCCCTTTCCTCGCGGATTTTTTCTTTTTTTGTGATCACATTTTTAATAAGTTTTTTTGCATAGTATAATTTATAAATCATATATATATACATAGCTGCATCTCATCCATAGGTGTCCATATTAGGGTTGCAAATTGTAAGCACTTCCTCAGTCCAGTATTGGTCAAATTGACAATCGATTAATCGCTATTAAAAAAAACGTATGCTTATTTCAGACAATACTAACTGCTTTTTTTCTTAAATTAAACCTAACAGCAATCTATTAGACATACATTACCAGCATTGTATAGCCCATTGATTGATCAGTCAAGTATCACATGTTCAGTTAAATTCTTAATGACCGATTAATCAATTGTCTATAAATTATCATCCCTTGTCCATATGTTTAAAAATTTTGCTTGAAACTCCAGAAGGAAAATGAACCTATTGTCTAAACTTTCTGTCCCCTCCCCTCCCAAGATGGTTTAAGATGACCTGTGATATTTATGCCGTATGATATAAAGATTTACAAAAGGAAAAAAAAAGAAAACAAACACACATTTAGCATAATAAACAAATAATAATGACCAACCTGATTCATATACATACATTTGCCTGACTTTCCTCATTGCCTTAGCCAGAGCCTCAATTTTATTTACCATGGCCTCATTTGACCGGGCAATAGAGATCTCCAAGGACATTATATCATACAGAGGGGTAACCCTTTGAGTAATATGGAGTGTGTGTGGAGGTCTCCACCACTGTGATAGCTTTTTTGTTTTTTTTGCAGTTATCAAACCTAAAAACAAACATTTTTTTCTGTGTGTTTCTGTGTTTAGGTTGAATAATCCTTTTGTGGGTCAGGGAAGCAGACTACAGCCTAAAGTCACCCCATCTCCAGTATCTGGTAAAACAGTCTGATATAACTGAAAGCCTACATTTTCTTTGATCCTGTGCTGTAAAGGAAAGTGGTTAACCATTAGATGTTGACAAAGTTAGCAAGAGATTTTCTGTCGATTAACTCAGTCACTGAATTGACTTATCATGTTAATGTGAATGTCTTCCTCAAGGCCCTGCACACTTTCATCGGCTTACTGGAAAGTGCTTCAGCCTCACAGAGTCAATGTGAGTATCTTACACCTATCATGCTCACACGTGATCCACATTTCTGCTGCCTCTTGACAGTGACTTGTTTTGAATGCAGATTGTTTGTTCAAATACAAAGACATAACATGGTATTTGTGTGCTTGGTGATTTTGCAGGTACAAATATGAATTTTGTCCATTTCACAACATTACCCAACACGAGCAGTCCTTTAGATGGAATGCCTACAGTGGGATACTGGGGTAAGTTGGGTTACCTTCCCCCACATTACCTACAGTTACCTTTATGGCAGATATCAATATGTGAATGATTGCCAGTAAGTTGTGGGTTTATTCTAATGGCAGCAGTTTTGCATGTTTCCAACAGGATCTGGCAGGAGTGGGAAATGGCAAACAACACTTTCACTGGCATGTGGATGAGAGACGGGGATACTTGTGGAACAAGAAACAGGGAAACAAAGGTTAGCTTTGCCTTAAATATTTAAAGGAACAGTTAACCTGTAAATCAAAGATACATAGTTTTCCTCTGCTCAAGGTGCAGAGGTGCTCAAAGTGCCAGTGGAAAAAAAATAGTTCCTGCATGAAACTGCTCACAACAAGGTCTGTGGATTATCTTGAGTAACTGGGTTATGATTTTTGGAAAAGGAATTTGCTGTTCAGTTTTCCAAATGTTTTTTTTTTTTGACACGTTGAACACCACAAGCTATCTAGATATATCATATTCTAGAGACAGCAGACATCTCTACTGCAGATATCGCCAACACTCGGCAACTCACACCAAAACAATCTAGATCGATAAATGCCACTACAGATGAGAGGAAAAATATACTTTAAAAAAAATTGGGGGCTGAACTGTCCCTTTAAACTCTTTCTGGTAGTCATGCAACAGAATTAAGGAACTCCCAATATAAGACCAATTAAATGACAGGAGGCGATCCGACCCAAACAGTGAACAGCAAATTCATTAGTCAATATTACCAACAAGTCTAGACCAAATATTTTGACACTTTAAAGACATTTCACAATACTACTCTGCAATAAAGATCATTTTAACTAATAAATTAACATTATGAACACTTAAAGAGTTAATTAATTACATATATGTGTATATGAGTATTTGTGTATGCTTATATTTATATAATTGTGTGAATGTAATTATGTGAGTGTATGTATGTGCATTTACATGTTAGAGAAGTTCATGAATTAATTGAGGGGTTGGAAATAAGTTTTATACTTCCTCCTACTCCTTTATGGACATTCATTTCAATTATTGTTATTTTGCTTTTTGTTTTGTTTTGTTTGTTGAACATGTTCAAAATAAATACCAGTCAGTCAGTCAGTCAGTCAGTCAAGTTTCTTTTCATTTTTCTGTAGGTGATTTTTGTCTGCAGCTCAAGCACCAAGCTTGCCCAAGTCTCAGAGCCCAGCACCTGTGTGTACTCGCTAACCTTTGAGACCCCGCTTGTTTGTCATCCACATTCCCTGTTAGGTAAGACAAAAGAACCATCTTACAGCGTAAGTCAGCAGCGTGCTGAGTCAGTGTTAATAGTGTATCTTATCAGTTGTGTGCCCTTTTTGAAGTGTATCCGACACTGAGTGAGACGCTCCAAAGGGAATGGGATGAAGCTGAGCAGGCTCGCTATGAAGGTCTTATAACTGAGCAGGTAAAAGACCAGTTTGGCTGATCACTTGCGAGCTGATAAAATGTAAAGGTGTAATTAGGGATCCCCAATTGATTAAAACACAGACACACTGTCCTTTATGCAATTTGCATGGGATATTAAACAGCCATTTACATTTCATAGTGCAGCCTCACAATTACCATACTAATTCTAGTTTTAATAATTTGTTTAATGGCCCACTAAAACATAATGTATGTTTGCTGCAGGGTTACAACAATCTTTTGAGGGATATTTTTGAGGACGCTGGTCTCCTGAAGAGCCAAAAAGTGAAGATAAAGCCACCAGAAGTTGCAGCTGAATCAAGAGCACACAATTCACTACAGAAATGTACAGAGGTGTTTACATTTATGTACCCTTCCAAATAACAGCCTACAAAAAGAATGTATAGTATGAGTACAATACTGTTTAAAAATGTGTGATAGAGAATGTGCATTTTCAATATATTTTCCGACAGGATTACCAAAAACAGAGAGAAGAGATTGAGAGACTCCGAGCTCTCCTCACTCAACACAATATTCCCTTTGATTCACAGCAAGGTAAGTGAACTCAATCAGATTGCGACTCATTCAAGTTTTCTACAGTGTTAATAGCATTATTTTGTGGATTATCTTTGCTTTATGTTGCAGATGAGGCAAAAAGCACAGTGAGTGCAACAGTTAAGGAGCAACATGCACGGGGAGACAACGGCCTGATTGATTTGCTGTGAATATGAGCACGTCACCTCCCACAGTGGGTCTGAAGATTTTGTTGATCATGAGTGACGCAGACACTCGCTGGACAATATTGCTGTCACTGGTGATGGCACGAAAGGTTAATTTATATAAGTGACACTGAGAAAAAAAACTCATTTGTGGATAAACTTGTCAGACTTTTGCACTTTTGACTTTTTGAGGTGTAACATCACTCAGCTGCCTCTCTTGAGGACTTCCTGTCAGTCTTGTTAATGTATCAAATACTGTTATCATGCGACCATATTGAGAAAAACATTTTTAATAAAGTTTTAAGAGAGGCAAAACGTTTTAAGTATATATGTCTCGGTATTTAAGTCTCTAGGTTTACAAACATCTTACATGAAAAAAGTTGATTCTCAAAAAACTTGTTACTGGGGCCTTTTTTGTTTCCTGATCTGTATTTGACTGGTGCACTGAAAATCTGGATGTCTTGCGCCAAGTAGGAGATACATTTTTGAAGACATCATAGAATAGCTGGATTATTTTTTTCTTCAAGGACATAACATTTCATGAAATAATTGGTATGTTTTATTTGTGTCACACTGAAAGGGAAAAGTATTGCAAAAAATCTTAACAGATAGGCTTATGTTGTTATTTGTGCCTTTATACAGTTAGAGGAACTAAAAGTCTTTGAAATATGACTTGTACTGTATTTGGGTTTATTTTTATACATCTAGGAAGTGATATCAGCAGCCCTCGCTTACATATAGAGAATCAGTTTCCTTCCTGAAAAGTTAAGAACCTGAATTAAGAGTCAAAACATGCATATGCCCTCCTTGATGCTGCAACCTGAACTGGCAGCTGATTTGGTACCTACTGCACTGCATATGTGTGTTTATGGCATAAATGAGGTCTGAATTATGGGAACAACTATTTGAAGTGAAGCTACATGTGAGAAGAAAGGTTCAGAATGGGTCCATGCTAAGCTCAACATTAGGTAGAAATGCACAAACACACATCTAAGGGCAATAAACTACTGAGCTGGAAAGGGGAGGAGAACCAAAACATTATCATGCTCATACCTGGAGCAGATGAGAAAAGTTATTCTCCTCAGTGACATCCCAGATTATGGGCTTTAACAGGCACAAACATGTCTAGACTACAAACATTCCTGAGACTCCTCACTGCAGCAGTCGCCCAGCTGTCTGTTGCATCTTTGGAGGATCAACATCTGTCATCAGTCCAGAAAAGAGAAACTGAATTCTGAATTCTTTACATCTGGAGCTGGAAATAGCTACTGTATCTGTAACATAAATGTGGGTCCAGTATTTTTAGTTTTCAGATGTTTTTTTTTTATATCATTCTGCAGTTTTCCAGAAGTTTTCAGGGTGCCCACAGTAATGTAAAATCTGGACAAGTCTTGAAATTTCACAATCATGTTTTCCAGGCCTGGAAAAGTCATGGAATTGGTAAAAATAAAACCTTTGGAAAAGTAATGGAATTGTGCTGGGTATAATGACATTACTGTTAAAATAATATTTGGATAACCCTCCAGATAATTCCCATGCATGTTTTCTGTAGCTGTCAACATGACATTGGTTTAAAATGCGTTGTGTGGTACTTTGTTTACAATCATGTCCATTTTCTTATTTTCACCGTGTGTTCTGTCTCTTCCTTCATGTACACCAGCTAAATGAAGTTATGTCTGAAATTGATATATATTTGAAAAAAATGTCAGGCATATGCCAAAAGGAAATAAAGCACTATTAGGGGTCCTTGAAAAGTCATGGAAAAGTTCTGAAATTGTATGCCAGAAAATTTGGCATTTAAATTACACATTAACACATTTAAATAAAAAAATGTGAGCAATAATGCTAATTTAATCAAAACACATCCTTTTTTCTAAGGAACCTGTCCAAAAAAACTACACATAAACAACATGTTTTAGCTTGAGACCAGGGCCATCAATCATTCAGTCCACTGACCAACAAACATGCCTCAGTCTTTTCCGGTGGGCTCCATGCCTCTGTTTGATGGTGGTGGGTTCAGGACAGCAGCTGGATAACTTCTCTGGCTCTGTGCGCCCTCTGCTGGACGTCTCTGTCCTCTGGTGCTTGTCCCGACTCCTCGATCAGGACTAAGGCCTTCTGCACTGTGATGTCTTTGGCCCCTCCGCGAAGCCCCTCCAGGTACTCGAGCAGCACGGAGAACTTCTCATCTGGAATCTGAGAGGAAGTATTTTAGATGATTGTGTTGCTTATATCCTGTTGTTTGTCCATGAGTTTACATATGAATATCTGGTTTTATCTTATTTTACAAAAAAAATGCGTGTGCATGTCTTTTTAATCTTTTAATCTTATTTTTTATTGTGCATTTACAGGAATAATCAAACTGTTGGTTTATTTATAGTAGGAATTGCTTTTATCTGTTTGCAAATTAACTAAATATAATGTCAAATGAACCTATACTATATTATGCCATACTTCTGTGTCTACAGTTTTTATATATATATTATATTCCATTCCGATGCCATACTGCTGTACTATATATCATATCTTATATTACTACCTCACCTTACACAATATCTCATATCCCACACTTTGTCATAATTTAACCAGATTACACTATTTCATGTTATATGTTACTGATTTTTGCATCATATTCTGTATTATATATTTGCATTACTTCTCCATTAATACAGATGAACACTAAGTATTATTACTTAATAACATCAGTCTGGTGTACACTGTTAATTTAGACTTTGGATTCTGCCGCAATTAAACACACTTCGACTTGCGATTTTTGACTCTTTTGCTCTTATTAATAATAACATAATAATAATAATATAATTTTTTTTTATTCTAGTCTTACTTTAGATATATATATATATACACCTCTTGTCTATTTTACTTTTTCTATTCATCAGTACCATTGCTGTCCTTGTGCTGCTGCAACAATCAAATTTCCATGCTATAATGAATAAAAGGTTCATTTTATCTCAAAGGTGGAGTCTGCAGTCCTAAACCTATTCACTATGTTAACGTTAGCAAATATCTAAATCCAGGGGTCACACACAGCCCTGACTCTGGAAATTGAAAACAAACAAAGTGACTTATAACGCTATTATGCTGTGCTCGTGCACAGGACAGAGGAAAGACCATGGATGCGTCAAGAGAAAGCCGAGGAGAGCGAGAGGCACGGTAAACAAGGAGGGGTGTACTTGTTTGGGTGTTTGATTTCAAATATTAAAGATCATTTTCCAGAATTGCAAAATACACCTTTAAATGAGAAAGTAGCTTTACTAAATAAATAGTGGTAGTTATTTGTATCAAATCTAGTAGTAAATAATAGTTTACTGTGTAGTTTTAAAAGAAAGCGCACAAAAATCATCATTAAATGTATTTTCAGGGCGGTTTATAAATATTTATAAACTGAAAACAACTTTTCGTAGATTCGCCTTATTGTTCTGCGTAACTGTCGACCATGACATGTTCACAAAACGCATATAAAAATAGCCTTCTTAAATTGCGTTATTATACTTGCTGAACGGAGATAAGAGAGTGGGTGTAACTCACAAACTGATCAAACAGGAAGACATCGTTCTGAGGTCAACACTTCCCACACTCTAAACCTTATCTGAGAAAAATCTTCCTTCACCATCACCATCATCATCATCGAGCGCTCACACCTGGTATGTTTACCTGCTGGGGGTCAAACATGTGCTGCAGTAACCATGTCTGCCTTGTCTTCTGGAACTTCCACTCTGTGCGGTTCTCAGCCCAGCTGCAGACAAAACCAGTTCAAAATAAAATAAAGGTGTTGATTTTTTAAAAACAGTTTAGTGTCTGTGTCATACTGGGTTGCTTTGCTGTGATTGCTGTATTTTGTCCTCCGATTTACATAACAACAGGCAGGACCTTAACCTTGAAGAGATACCACAGAGATCTAGTTTTGCACTTCCTTAACACAAGAGACAGACTAGAAAAAGAATAGTCAAAATCAAAGCAGTAGAGGAGACATCCTGAGTTTCAGTCACTAATACAAGTTATTGTCAAACACTGGATCATACACTTCCCACAATGCAACATGATAAGATTTTTAACAAGACCCTGCCTACCTTGTAAACACAACCATCTTTCAAACTCAACGACCCGGGTTTTCTGTTTTAAATTTAACATCAGGGTTATTTTTCTCAGACTTCAGAAACTTTATGTGAAAAAGGATTTCCATTTAATATCTAATTCAATCATTTACCAATCTCAGCACACCACAAACAATACCGTCAACCAAAGTTCAAGCCACACTTCGCACACATTCCCAACATGAGTAACCAACATAACCAAAACATTTTCTGTTTTAAGGGCTGTACTGAATTACATTACATTTTCAGGGTGCTCCAGCTTACATGTATTTATGTGTGAAATATTAGCAGCAGACAACTTAAAAAAGATGGTTTGTGAACCACTTTTGGTCTTCTGGATGCATGTCATAGCTTAAAAGAACACGTCATCCATCAAATTACCATTTGTATATCAATTTCTCATGTCGAGTTCACTTGAATTAGCAAATAAAGCTTTTTCTTTTTCTCACACGCCTCAGTTTTGAAGGAAAACTCAAAAAAGGGTGAATATTCATGAACTGAAGTAATTCAAGTTTGTGTTAAACAACAGCAAAACTATTTCAAAACACCTGCATACAAACTCTTACAACTCATGCAGTATAATCCAAGTCTCATTTATGCACAGCAATTCCTTAACACATCCATTTTACCTCAAACCTTAGGATTTAAAACTGAAGTGAAAGTCAAACTTACCTTTACTCTCTTTAAAGCCAAAACCCGGTGACAAAAACAGTAATTTTACCTTGTTGAACACCGGAGCTGCTGGTCTACTGCTGCCTCCATCAGTCAGTTTTCATTATTAAGTGACTTTTGTGAATCTGAACTAACCCTTTAAAATACCAAATTCATGAGTTGTGTGAGTTGTTTTGATATAGTTTTGCTGTTGATAAAAGTGGACCCCAATTTATTGAGAATTTTCTCAGTTTTTGGATTCTTCGTTCACCGTGGTTGAATGCAAGAAAGAAATGTTTTCTTCACAAATTCAGCATAACACAGGGTGAGTAACTGATATACAAATGGTAATTTTCTGAGTGAAGTATTCCTTAAAATAGTTGAAAAATAAATGTAAATACTGTCGGCCTATGTGTGCATTGTGTTTGAGCCATATCCTCGTTGCTTCATGGTTATGTGGATTTAAACATGGGTTTGCTTTAAACCTTTGGTTTCCTCTGTAAGAAGTGATGATAGGCAGGAGGCCAACATGTCGATGCAGCTGTCCTGAACTACATACGCTTGTCTCTTACCAGGTGAGGTAATCTAAGGCCTGCTGAGGTGCAATGGGTCCAGATGCATCAGGTTTCTTTACGGTCTCTCCCTCAGCTTTGAGCCTCTTCTTCTCTTCCTTTTTCAGGATCTTCTTCATCTTCCTCTCCATGACCCGCTTCTCCTCAGGGCTCAAGTCCTCCTCTCCCTCCAGCTCGTGTGTCCCCTCCGGGCGACGGGGTGGATCTGAAATCTGTCGCACCAAAGCAAAACAAAGGTTATCTTCATTTACAGGCCTTCCTTTGTAGACCCTTATCATTTTCAGCATTCATGTGATTGTACTCATGTAATTATCAAAACATCCCAAAATAACTTGCGCTGAGTGATTGAATGATAAGAAAATGTTACAACAATAATATATTTTTGTGTACTCAATAGACATTTCCTGCCAGTTTCAGGGTTTTTTTACCTTTTTTTTTTTTTTTTAACTTTTCTGGAGATCTACTGCTAGATACCTCACATAAACGTAGTTTGATTTACACAGTAAACTAATGTGACTTTTTTTGGTGCTATCTTGTGAAGACAGTGAAAGCTAAAGCACTTTTTAAGTCTGAATCCCTTCCTGTTGCGCTGCAGCGCAGAGGGACGTTTCCTGGATCGACAGCCCTATGAGGTCAGCATCACATGCATTTATACTGTGTGGGGAAGTTTACTGTGGTGCGCAACACACTTTCAGCATTCAAAGCGCTCAATCTTATCCACAGCACAAGCATGCACTGTTTAAAAATAATCACCTGTCGTCAGTTTTTTTTGCCAAATCACACAGAGGAGCCTTGAAACAAAACAGCTGCTGTGTGAGTGAATTTGGAATCAGAGCAAATATTGGATTTCAGTTTAATGATGGAGAAATAAATCTAGTTCCCTATTTGTCCGCAGAGTATTTGAAGCTTTGCAAAAGACTTATTTCAACATTTTCTAACGAGAAATAAAAAACCAAATTAAAGATATTAAGCAGCAGCAGCAGCCAGCAACCACAGCACAACTTAAAGACTGTGTTTAACTCTGAGGGGAAGTTAAACAAGGGGCACAGTATGCTCTGATTTAACGGTCCTCAGTCTGCACGGTGATGAAAAAGAAAAAAAAAAGAGGGAGGGGAGGAAAAGATTTTTGATCACATGGCCACGAAGTCACTCTGAAAGTATGCTGGCGGAGTATTGCCCACAGAAATATAAAAAATCCTTCACAGTGAGCAGCCGGGTCCATGCAACAAGCATCATTTTCGAAGCTTTGAGGCGATCGGCAGCGTCGGGGCTGGTGGATACAAAACAGAAGACGAGTGGGTGACGAAAACAAAAATGGTAAGTGGAAACATATGTTTTCACTAAAGCAGGAGGTTCCTCAAATGGGAGCAGACAAAGAGTGGCCAATGTGGTTGTTGAAAAGATTTCTGAAAGAAAGTAGTCATACATTCTTTCAGAAATATATAGCACTATATATGTCTTAAATACTGACTTCAAGTTCAGTTAAAATTTTAGCTTGAGTTGATTCAGGAAGGAAATGCACATATGTTGTAAGGGTGTATTCCTGTGGAACACCCATGTTATGATTGGTAAATCTAACTGATAAAGCAAGGCAAATGTATTTATATCGCACATTTTATATCCAAAGGCAACCCAAACTGCTTTACAGATTAATCAAGTCAAAGTTCAAAGTTCAATTTGATCTTTAAAGTGAAATGTCACAAATCAAGATCAGCCTCAGAGGGTCTAAGTGAGTTTACCTACTCAAACGTAGTTGCTCTTAATGTTTTCCCACTCGTTTTTGTGTCCTAAATGAGCAGCTGATTTACAGACACCAGGTGAAATACACTTGTATCCAAATGATCTGAACTCGGCTGATATCTCACCACACTCTGATGGGAGGAAATGCTCGACAAACAATGGTGAAGCTGAGGACAGGATTTCATCAGTGGTTGTTTTCTCTTTTCATTTCCAGTCGACTCAAAGCGTGGACGTGCTCGCCACTGAGAGAAGCACCACACCTCCGTTATCACACAGTCCCACCATCATGGACACCACCATCGTGGACACTTTCACCTCAACAATCTCCTCTAAAAACGACTTAGACGAAATTTCAGCCAATGACATCACCTCCAGGGCAAACTACGTCTACAGTTTCTTCGCTGGTCTCGGCTTCATGGCGGGCTGCTTCCTGCTCTACAGCTTCATCCAGACGTACAGAGCTCATAGACGGCTGGCCTGGCTCGACTGCCTGCTCTGGGCCTTTTGTGGCCTCCAGCTGCTGCTGCTGCTCCTCTCTCTCCACACCGTGGCCTACAAACCTCACTACCTGATTACAACAGGTTTGGGCTGCGCCGCGCTCTCCTTCACCATCAACGCTGTCTCTCTTTGCAGCCTGCTCGTCTTAGTTCTCATGGCTTATGTGCTAACATTGGATCCGCCGTCCCACGCCCTGCTGAGGAAGCACTGGGTCTGTGCAGGTTTGGTGATCCTGAGTTCTATCCTGATTTCTCTGCTGCTCGCTGGGCTTCGTGGACCCAGTGAGGGTCTACACAAAGAAGCTGAATGCTTTATGGATCCAGCTGGTGCTGGTGTGTCGTACGCAGCTGCTAGATTGTGCCTAGCTTTTTTGATTCCCTACACCTTCCAACTGGGACTTCTGATAGGCGGCTGCGTCCGGCAGTGGAAATCTAAAGGACGCTTCCTCTCCGGCTCAGAGGAGGGTCCTGTGTTCCTGACAGTCACCGTGGTCATGTTTTTCTGTCAGCTCTTCTACGGCGTGGCACTGTTGAGAGGAGCCCAACTAGCACAACTAGAGGGGGGGCTGAGCCATCACGAGCGAGCGTTTCTGAGCGTGGCTGAGTTTGTTTTGTTCTCAGGGAGCAGTACCAGCCTCCTGCTCGTGCTGCTCATGCACAGGCAGTGTCGAGAGAGTCTCCACGGCGTGTTGAGGCAGCTGGGGGACTGCTGTCAGAGTCCCGGGCGCACGCAGCCCAACAGAAACATTATAGCTCCCCACAGCGAGATCACAGACACCCTGCAGGACATAGAGTCGTAGAGGACAAAGACGCTCTCATCTTTGAGAACAGAACTCCACTGATGCATCAAAATAAAGACTAAAATAAAGTAAACTAAAATAAAGAAATCTGATGTATTCAAATATTCTTAATGGAATTTCTGAAATGCTTTACTTTTTCTCCTAAGTTAAAATTGAAATCCTTTTACATGCATGTATTCCACTTTTTAGTGTCTACAGTGCTGAACATTTGCAAATCTGTTCTTCAAATTTCTTTTTGTTGTGCATTTTGTATTTTACAAAAATAAATGTTTTGCTGTACATATGGAGAATTGTCAACATGTACAGTCCTTATAGTCGCTGATGTAATAATAACAATATGTTTATTTTGTTTTTGTAAATCAACATCTATGTATAAGAAATTAATCCTTTGCAACATGGCCAAATTGGCTCAATTTCTTTCAAAATAATGGGAAAAAGGCAATGACCAACTTAAGAAGGAAAGATTTACCAAGAAATTAGTTTTTAAAAAAAAGTACAAGGAAATTACTTGAAAAAACCAACCCCTCCAAACAAAAACACAAGAACAAAAAAGGGTAAATAAAAAAACAAGAAAAAAAGAAAAGGGAAATGACGTGAAAAAAATGCTTAAAATGTATAATTACTGTAAAATTATTTAAGATATATAATTATGATAATTACAAATATAGTTCTCTTGAAATTTTTCCTTTTTTTAAAAAAAATTTCTAAATCTACTAATCTCTTTCCACGTGTCTTCTTGCCTTTTTGTTCAGCCTTCAGAGGTTTAAATATGTGTGAAAAAGTGATGTCGATCCAGACTTGCTGTCAGCAGTAGGTGCAATTTTATATCTCTTGAACCTGCTCTTAGACACACCTCTTTTCTCAGAAAACAGACTCAGTTTGCACAAACACAATTTGCACAAAAGCCCTTTCAGACAAAACGCCTGGAAAACCCTCTGCAATTCCCAGAATGCCACATAGGAAACACTTACTCAGGGAAAAATAAAAGTCAGAGTCTAAGTTGAGGCCAACAGTGTCAATATTTTCCATGTAATTATTTTAAAGCTGTTAAACTAAACAACCAAAACAAGCCAGACGAGTGATACTCTAAACTCTTTTCAAGAAAATGATGGGCACCAGTTCTAGGAACAACTGACCTGCATGGATCACATTTTGCATCAGTGCCAACACAGTGGCACAAAGCAGGGACCGGTAGGAAAATTAATAAATGAGCTGGGTTGCATTAGATGTTGGCGTCATGTGAAACGTCAGATCTGATTCACATTGTGTAAAATCATAGTAGCAAGATCTAATATGTTGCTCATTATAAGAAAATCTCAAAAGCATTAAACCTGATGCATTACAGCATTAACACGGCAGATCATCTGTAGTTTTAAACAGGTGCCTGTGAGCCCAAACAAAAAACAAAAGGTGCTACTGAATGCTGTTTTTAGGAGTCTAAAGACAAGAAAAGATAAAATGAGCCTGTCATCCGTCTGCGCGATTTGTTTTGTGTAAATATGATGTCAGTCGGTCTTTGCTTAAATTCGCCTGACTCCCCTATTTACATATTTTAACATTCTACAATCAATGTCGTGTTCACACTTCAGTGCCGGTGTTGACAAGTTGGCTCCGTGTCCTAATTTGACATAATTATTTATGCAATAAAATAACTCTATGTAAAATATACGTAAGAGTTGTTTCTGTTGGCTACTTAATGTATTGCTTAGAAATATTTGAAATAAACTGAAGTGAGGATATGATGAAAAACACTTTTCAGGTTTAGCTGAAAACACTCTATATTTGCGTGCGTGCGTGCGTGCGTGTGTGTGTCTTGGTGGAAGTAGTGGGTGGCACCAAAACACTTCTCTGGATTTACTGGGACACCTGCTCTCAAAGTCACCATCATACAGACGGGGAGGATTAAAAACACCGCAATGCAGTGCAAGGAACCTCGGGTAGGTTTTTTTATATAAATTACAAAATATTTTTTATCAAATCTAACTGACTGGTATAGTCTTGTGGTTTTCAGATTTTAAAAAACAGCTAGTGCAATTTATAAAGAATTTCTGGGCATTTCATTACTTATTTATTATTTATGGAAAGTGGAGAGAAAATGAAAATAAATAAAAAAGGGGACAATAGGGGACTACCAGGCCACCCACTGTCACAATTTTGTATCTTAAAAAGGATGTATTTCATATTAAAACAATCTCTGTTGAGTCTGGAAGAATTTTTAAAACTGCAGCAAATTTGCCTTTTTTTCAAGTGAAACAGCTAAAGCAGAGCTATAAGACAATGATAAATATTTAGAGAAGAGAGGTTTTGCAGCTGATCTTGTCTAATGATCTTGAATGGCATGTTATATGAAATTTGTAAGGGCAGACATACAGATTCATATTTAGACAAGAAATGCCCCTCAATCCCAAATTGCTCCACATTGTTTTTAAACTGGTCATCAACCAGAGGTGGGACCAAGTCATTGTTTTGTAAGTTACAAGTCTCAAGTCTTTTGGCACACATATCTCAAGTCAAGACAGACAAGAACCAAGTCCTTCACTTTAAGATTCGAGTCCCAAACAAGTCACAGTGCGCTCCTCACTGGATGTAATGCTGAAATTGTTGCGTTTCCATCTGTTTTTAGACATATTTTAAACCATACATTTTGCACACTGCATTTCTTTTTTTGTTAACTATCGCATAGTTTTTGTAAATGAACAAAATTATATTTGGTTTGATTTTTTTAAAACTGCCACTGGGTAACGTAATGTTAGATTGTCATTATTCTCTCCTGCAGTCTGATTGGCTGCTGTCAGATTAGTTCAAACAAAGTGGATCATCTGGGCAATTAAGTGTTGACTTGCTGGGAATAAAAAGCATTAATTGATTCAGGAAATAAATTGACTCAAGGTACACTTAATAAATAACATACTTCTTAATCTTTGGACGTGGGAGAAG
This sequence comes from Plectropomus leopardus, assembly GCF_008729295.1. NCBI lineage: Eukaryota > Metazoa > Chordata > Actinopteri > Perciformes > Serranidae > Plectropomus > Plectropomus leopardus. Next base: position 17,388,285 of record NC_056481.1, on the reverse strand, counting down.
GTATCGAGTAGTTCTGACTCAAACGGCTCTTTCTGGCGCTGGACTGTTCCCTAGAAGCACTATTGGAATTTATATAGCGCTTGATTATTCATTGCACCAAACTCTCGGAGCACGATGCGTAGTCTGGGCATAGACGATGCAGCAGAACACCGGGCGCAGTCAAAGTAAACTTTACCGTAAGCTGGGTGCAAAAGTTTGCTCCCTCTCTCTTCTGCAGCAGCTGCTCCTCTCATCTAGTAATCTGATAAGCTCTGACCAGATCATCAGATCAATTATTGACCTTATAACTGTAACTGCTCCTGATGAAAAAAGTGATTAGCTAGCGCCACACATAGATTTTAATTTTGTGGAAAACACTGCCATCCAATTTGTGACTCCAGTCCACACCTCTAACATCAACTAATTTAGGTATATTCATGTTGCCGTCTTTACTGTCGTCAATTGATGTTGTACATAGATGTTTTTGCCTCCTTAAAGTCTGCTCATTTACTGAATCTAAGTCTTGAGAAGCTGTTGACTTACTGCACTTCTCTCTGTTCAGAACAAAAAGTGGGCATCACTATCCATCCACGACCACGGCGCAGAATGAAGAAACAGACGACACCACAGTCTCCACTAAGACGGACCCCTTGGAAAACTATATTGCAACTTTATGGTTATAACTACTGCTAACACCAGATCCACACAGTAGTGTTATATGGACATGACCATGTACATGGACTACAGCGTCTTCACTGTGCAGCTAAATGACACAAAGGCAGTCGTCTCTGATATTCTGCAGGCAGCTGCAGAGAGTCGACAGCTTTACGTTATCAGCCTCTTCCTCTCTGCCCTCTACGTTATATTCCTGTTCCCTGTCGGCTTCATCGGAAACATCCTCATCTTAGTGGTCAACCTGCACCACAGGGGCCGCTTGACAGCCCCGGATCTCTACTTTGTGAACCTGGCGGTGGCAGACCTCGCCCTCGTGGCCGACTCTCTGATCGAGGTGTTCAACCTGAAGGAGGGCTACTACGACAAGCCCGGCCTCTGCACCTTCATGAACCTTTTCCAGCAGGCCAACATGTACAGCAGCGTCTTCTTCTTATCCTGGATGAGCTTCGACCGGTATGTGGCACTGACTGGCCTCATGGGTCGCAGCATGCCGCGCGCACGCCTCAGCTGCTGCCTCATCTGGGTGTCGTCGTCTTTGCTCACCGTGCTTCCCTTTGCCATAGCTCAGAGGCAGCACGCGGGAGAGCTCCACTTCTGCTTCGCAAATGTGACCCAGATCCAGTGGCTGGAGGTGATGCTGGGTTTCTTGCTGCCTTTCTGCACCTTGGGTCTGTGCTACTGGAGAATAGCTCAGGTGCTCCAGAGGAGCCAGAGGGGGCGAGACGGCCCCCAGCAGAGGCCTCGTAGGCAGAAAGCCCTGCGGATGATCTCAGCGGCTGTGTTAGTCTTCTTCCTCTGCTGGCTTCCGGAAAACGTGTTTATAAGTGTTCACCTTCTCAGAGGCGACACAGACGGCGCTACGCTGTGGCAGCACTACCCTCTGACAGGTCATGCCGTCAGGATGGCGGCTTTTTCAAACAGCTGCCTGAACCCGCTCATCTACAGCTTCCTTGGGGAGACTTTTCGGGATAAACTGAGACTTTTTCTCCAGGAGAGGAGCAGATGGGCCAAGCTGCACAGGTCAGCCTTGGGGAAATCCATCTATGTACCAGCTGCGAGCATATGTGGCCATGCAGCATGTGACAGAACAAGACAGTCTACACATTTAAGCTCTAATATCCTTCCACAAACTGTTCTACTCCCCGAAAAATATGCCGACTGCATACAGTAAGCCAAAGCAATATGAGATAACATCATGTCTGTGCAATCAGTGTAGACTGATGGACAATACAAAAGCTCAGACTGTGTTGAATGAGTTATTTAAAGGGACAGTTCTGATTTTTTGAAGCGGTGTTGTATGAAATACAAAAGCAGTACACTGCGTAGTACTTTCTTTATGGTTTATGTATTGATTAGGAGTTTTGACAGTGTCTTCACTTTTAAGCAAATATAAAGCCAGCTTTTAAAGACATTTCTGATACCACCTAGGAACTTCAGGTCAAATGTTTGCCATTTAAATGAATTAAGTAATTTAAATTAAAAAAAAAGTAAGATCCAATTGTCAACTCACATTCAAGTGGCCTCACAAGTATGAACTTTTAGCTGCTCTGGTGTTTTTAAGCACCATTAAACTCCTTATTTTGAGGACTGGATTATTACCAGCACAAGTTAAGAGTTTTCTGTTTAGTGCAACACAAATCTGCAGTCAGGGTTCACCTGAACACTCAGAAACCTGCAACTGTGTTTGTTTTACACGGAAACAAAGGGAGACAGCTTACCTCAGTTTGCTCTGTCATGTGTTTCTTTTTACGTTTCTTTTCCTTTTTCGGTTTTGTATCATCTGCTGTTATTGCCTCATGAGGAATCTGCACCGGAGCCTCCTGAATTCAATAAAAGAAATCGATATTTTTTTATTTATGTTTGTAATTTAAGGCTGTGTCTTGTAAAACGTGTGCAAAGGACAGCGCTACTCACCTCCACCTTTCTCCTTTTCTTTTTCACTTTGGGGTCCATCATTTCTTCTGTGTGGACCTCGCTATTTGAACTCAACTTCTCCCTTTTAGCCGGTTTTGTCAAAGATTTGTCTTTGGCCATGATTTAATTTACTCCTACAAACAAAAACATGTTATGCGACAACAGATACACATATTGTGCATACTGTATGCAGTATTAAATATACAGACAATAAACTTCACAGACTGAGAGGGATGAGGAATACAATTTAAACTAAACACGTTAACGGTTTTCACAGCCAAAACACATATTTGACGCTTCCTGTGGTTCCTCCACATAAAATGCTGTTGAAACTGAATTATAGAGCCAACATTTGTCTTTATCACACTGTTCTTATTTTACTTACTTCCTCCGTGACAAAAACGTGTAGACCTCCAGGAAGCTCACATGAAGCGTGGGAACTCAAACAGGAAGTGATGTCGCACAGCTGAAGCGTGATTGGACGGATATGGTCCAGCATTTAACCCTTCAAAGTCCTCACCAAGAAAAAAAAGCAATAAAAATGTCTTTGCATTTTTATTTCCTTTGGGGCTCTAATAAAAAAATCAGTTTTTTTTTCAAACAGACCCCGAAGGTTTTTTAGTTTGTTTTTTTTTGGTTTTTTTTTTTATATTTATGCCTCTTCCAAACGGTTGAGATGGCCGTTCATGGTAATGGCAAAACACGAAGAAGCTTTAAAAGCTTGTTATATGTTATCATATCAGTGTTACATATATCAGTGTATGACCGTGGAATGAGTAGTATTACCAGAACTAATATTACAGTACTTTGAAAACATATCAGAAATGGTTAAAAACAGATTTATATATATATGGTAGCAAAAACAGTGATTATTCATCTTTTTTTTTATAAAAAAGTGTAACCTTCACGTTAAGGACCAATTAGTAACAAAGAGAAATTTACATTTTAACATCTACATTTCCATGAAAACTTTATCTACTCTACGAGTCAAATTACATGTTTTTTTTATTTTATTGTGTTGTTACTTTTTTTATTTGTGCGTGTGTGTGTGTGTGTGTGTGTGTGTGTGTGTGTTCATTAAAAAATGATAATATAGAAATAATCATATTTTTGAATTAAACAGACAAATTCTGTGCAACGACTTTATATATCCCTCTACATAAACGTGGAACGGTCCACATGCGTTCAACAGCGGCACCGGAAGGACTTCAAGGTTGCACAACGTTGTGTTACATGACCTAGCCAAGATACGTTTGATAAGATAACAGTTTCGGTCTTTTCTGACCTAAGATGACCAGCTGTCCGAGATGTCTACCACAGCAGGACGAGTCTTCACCGCTCTGACACGAGCTGCTTTCAATCGAGGGATATTTGTCGATAACGCCGCAGCGGCCGCGAGGTGAGAAACTGACATCTGAATGAATCTGAAACCACGCTGACTCACAAATCATGGTGTGGCTCAATGACAAAGGTTGTAACTCACAGATTTGTCAGCTCATATGAAATTCAAGATGTGTTTTCCCTGTAAATATGTCTGCATAACATTAATAGCTACAGCCTCTTAGCGAAAAAACGGTGTATTCACGCGCTTTGGTGGCTGTGAAGTAACACAGGTACACACAGGGGTAGAAATATTGATACTCAGGTATGTAAAGTTCTGCCTGTAGAGAATTACCAAACCTGTCAATATTTGGTCAACACCCTATTATGTCCTGTCCTATCCTAATAGACCAAAGTAATAACCAATCTAGCCCAAACACAATACATTTTCATACAAGCTGCCTACATGTGGATTATTGTTTTCGCAAATCACATTATACATTACATTACGTGCAATTCAGTGCACTTGTAGCTGGTGACAGATAGTAATAAGGATAAAAACAACTTTATTTATATTGCAACTTTAAATACACGGTTTGCAAAGTGATTTGACAGACAAAGCAAAGTAAAAGAATTGGAGTTAGTCAAAAATACCAAATTAAGGCCAGACAAGAGTTAACGCAGAATTAAACAGGAGGATAGAAACATGTTAGAACAATATAGTAACAAAATAAATAGTAGAAACAAAACATTAATAATAATGACAATGATAATAATAAGCAGGATCAAGGCTAAAAAAACAAGATAAGTAAAAGATAAATTAGAAGACCAAAAAACAAATAATAATTGTGGAAGACGATATGTTGGACTAGGTCCAGACAGTGACCGAGTGACCATGTTTACTTATAGAAGCTTTTACTGAGAAATATCAAATCATGAGCTGTAACTGCTTCCACAGCTCAACAGTATGACTTCAGATCATAGAAAGTAATCGTGGGTGCTGATAACTGATACATCTCATTTTCTCTGTCAGCAGACTGAACAGTGTGCGGTCTCTAACTCTGAGCTCTCGGAGTTCGGCTAAGTCCAGAGATGGCGAGGAAGAGGTTAACGATGAGCCCATTAAGTTCTCCACCAGTAAAGCCAGTCACAGAACCTGGAGAGTTGACCGCTCCATGGGGAGCCAGTTTGAGCGGCCGTGGTGGAAAGTCCTCCCCATCAGCCTGGTGTTCACCGGCCTCCTGCTGTGGTGCATCCTGAGAGGTCAGACGGACATTGACGCACAGCTGGAGAAGCAGCTGTATGACCATTTACCCGGGTTGCTTTCAGATGAAGAGGAGGAAGAAGTTAAAAATAAATCAAGTTAACAGATGTGGGACTTAAGATGTGTATATAGTTAAAAGTTTTATTTATAATGAAATGTCTGTGGTATTTCAGGCTGTCAGCTAACTCATTGCTCTGACAACACTGAAGCAGCAATGAAACCGTCCAGTGACGTGGATTTTTTTTTTTTTCTCAGCAAAAAATGAATTATAGATTGTGTTAGACCAAACATTGCCTTTTATGAAGTTTCAGTTGAGTGCTTGGTCACATGTGGATTAAAATGCCTTGATTTAAGCTGATTCTTCTGGGTTATATCTGATTTTGTCATTGATGTGCTTTGGTTACGTTACACGTTAGCGTACACTACCAGTATATTCACAGAACAGGGTTCAGTCATGGAGAACCTGCAAAGGTCATGGAATTTTACAATTACATTTTCCAGACCTGGAAAAGTCATGGAACTTTTCCAAACTCATTTAAAGTTTTGGAAAAATTACAGAAATGTTTAAATAAAATTACATCATTGTAATAATAACTGAATTTATTTTCTGTGGCTCACAAGGTAACAGCTTTACTACGTGACAATGTGTTTTATTTTCTGATTGCATTTAGTCTCTTCATGTATGCCCACCAGGCATGTCAAATAATGTAAACAATTGTTTCATTTCAGTCAAAAATAAATCAATCAATTTAAGCCAGGATCTTGAGGTAGCGGAAAGTTTATTTACAGCACAACAAGAAATCCTGTGACATGCACACACAGGATAAAAGATATGGATTCTAAAATAGTTTTGCAATCCTGAGAAAGGCAGTGGAATATTTTGTTTTTCAGCATTTACAGGTAATGAAGCTCTATTCTACAGTGAATAGGACAGTTGGAAAAAGTCAAGAGTGAAATGAAAAATGGAAGTACAAAAGGAAAACATGCCTGATACTACAAATGTCAAATTAGGTGGTACACATGCTGGTAATAGTTCCAAGATTTACAAAACAAACCCCATCAACCCCACCCACCCCCATTAAAAAGATAAAATCCAATGAAACATTTATGCACGCTCTCCTCTAATTCGCCTGGCCAGCTGAATGTCCTTGGGCATGATGGTGACCCTCTTTGCATGAATGGCGCACAGGTTGGTGTCCTCAAACAGTCCGACCAAGTAGGCCTCACTGGCTTCCTACAGGGGGGGAGGAAAATCAAAGTTAAACATATAAAAGAAAAGAACTTGCTAATAAACCAAGTAAATGTAAAAATAAGAAAGCGCTATCTTACCTGCAGAGCACCAATGGCTGCACTCTGGAAACGCAGATCTGTCTTGAAATCTTGAGCAATTTCCCTCACAAGACGCTGGAAAGGCAGCTTCCTGATGAGCAACTCAGTGGATTTCTGGTAACGACGGATCTCACGCAGGGCAACAGTACCAGGCCTGCAACATGGACAATGAAACACTGAGAACACAGAGACACTAACCCAGGGCCCCTTCTGCTTGAGGAGAGTTTGAATTTAAGGCCAATTAAGAAAATCCAAAAACTTAAGGAAAGAAAAATAACTGACATTAATCACTCATTAAGGACAACTTAGCCTAAAGTTGCCCGTAACAGAAAACATGTTAGGTTAAGTTAAGTTAAGTTAGATGACCTAAGTAAAATGATGAATAAATTAAGCTTTCTATTGTAAATATGTTATTGGCTCCTCTGTACCGATATGCCTGATGTTAAATCCGGGGGAATATATACATACATACATACATACATACATACATACACACAACTCTAATAGCCCTGCTAAATAAATGAACTAAGAAAGAAACCCACGCACTCCTGAACATGTGTACCTGTATCTGTGGGGTTTCTTCACTCCGCCGGTGGATGGCGCGCTTTTCCTTGCCGCTTTGGTGGCGAGCTGCTTCCTAGGCGCCTTTCCTCCGGTGGATTTACGAGCGGTCTGCTTGGTACGAGCCATATTTTACCTGCGAGTCTGAAAACACAACAAAAGCTTAGCCCCAAATAGTAATTACACTTCTTTACTACCACACTGTATAATGTACTAGTCATTAAACCGTGTTACGATCCGCTTTGAGTACACACTGTAGCAACTTCACCGTTGACACTCGGTTATGACCCACATCCTCAATAAATAACAAACATTTCCTGATATATTTTCGGGTATTGACGTTTCCAGAAACGAAACAAACGTTCTGTTAGCGGCAATCCACTGGTCAGACATTTCTTGATATGAAGACATGGTATAAGGACTGTCAACACGCCGATGGTTTCAGTTTAATAAAACAAGCCTATCTAAATCCGCGCCACCATTAAGCTGCGGGACACACACACGTTTCTTTGCTGTCGTTAGCGAGCAAATTTAAAGCTAGCATCGACCGTTGCAAAATGGCGCCAGCTAGCTACCACTGGAGCTAAAACACAATAATAAAACATGTTAGCCACTCAGGTCAAATTTCTATAACCCATAAAGTTACAAATGTATCAAATGAGCGTTGAGTTGTAATCAGAGGGGCTTATTTATTTGTTAAATTTGTACACTGTATCTAAAATGTAGCTAAAGTTAGCCGACTGGCTATGGCGCGCGCCGTTTTGTTGTCTGACGGTAAAATTCAGCCAAACCACATTTTAATGTCTCTCGACGGCCTAGAAAAAAAGTACGTCTTATGATTATTTAATATCGACGTCGAATTTATAAAAACACAATATCAACAGTAAACGCGCTCACGTTACCTTTTGTGTTTATTTTCCGGGAAAGTAGTGTCGCCACCCTTCGCGTTGGTTGACTGTTGACCGGGGGAGGCAGGAGGCGGTATTTATAGTCTGAGAGAAGCGGCGCCTCAAGTCCCACCCACGAGCCAATGGGATTGGTCCAAGCCGAGGCCCCTGACGGAATGTGATTGGTGGAGGAAACAAGACTGCCTCTGCATTTGAAGTAGAATGGAACAAGAAGTGCCTTCTTCTAAACGATGACATGATTTTATATTCATTCATGAACCTAAAGTTTCTACTCAGCCCGCTCAGTTTTAGAATAACCCTTTGGTTTTCATTCTTAACATTTATTATTTTTTCATTCTTAACATTTATCAGTTGATCTCTCAAAGTCTCAAAGTATAAGTGATTCATCGTTTCCATTATTCCAACGTTAGGCTACATAAATTTTACCCTGCTGCATCCCCCGCTTTGTGATAAATGTAAATCAGACAATGGTACACTGTTGCATCTGTTTTGGGACTCTGATTCATCCCTACTGATTAAAATAAATAAATAAATAATAAGTGTATACTCAAATAAGTAAATAATAATAATTTTTATATATATATATATGTATATATATATATATTTTTTTTTTTCTCCCCCAGGGGTTTACAATAAGACTGTCTCCAGACAGAGATTTAGCTCTCTTTTTGGATGCTCGGATGCTTGGTAATAAAAAACGAATCAACCATATCCTCAAAGCCTGGAAGACACCAACCTTGCGTGAAAAATTGTTCATCGAGCTGCGCTCCTCCTCTTGCAGATCCCTTTTTTTCTGAGTATCTTTACCTTCTATAATGCTTTGGGAAAAGCCGGGAAATGGCAGGTGTTGATGGAAAGGGGTTATTATTTCTTTACCTTTTTTAAATCCCATACAAATGAGTCAAATGCAACTGTTTTCTTGTTCAGTGAAAAAGTATTCAACTTTCCACCGTTTTTGAAAGCTGTGGTCCTCACTGTCAACTTTTGCCTCTTTGCTGTGGACATGTCAGCTACCTAGCAGGAATCACCTGCTGGTAGGTAACTGTTTTGTTTGCTTTTTTACCATGTATGTCCACAGTTTATACCTGATACCTGATTCTGGTTCTGTATACACTATCTCTAAGCTGTGTGATAGTCCTGCCATTGTGAGGTGAATAGAAAAATGCAAAGTGAAAATGCTTGATTACCAAATATTGTGTGGAAGGCCCTATGGGCTGGCCACACATAGTATATTCAAGCGGAGGGCCATTCACAATTGGTTTTGAAGGCCACAGTTGTCCCCTGGGCTGGACTTTGGACATGCCTGTCTAAGCTCAACATCTGTCTGCGCAGCACCCTGGACCAGTCAAGTATCAAGCATCAGACACAAACAGTCTAATCCTTTGTGCTTATGTTCAAAGAGGACGGAGCCACCAATAGCCTGGTGACAAAATCAGCTTGTTCTATTGTCATTCATAAAATTACCCCTTCTTGTTACTCTCAAGCCATTTTTATCATCAATCAGTGAATACAGCCTTTTTAGGATTGCAAAATTGATTTACTGCTTTCTTTATCACAACTGTTTTTGTGTTAATATTGTGTCTGTATATATATGTATATCATGTCTGTATATATTCTATTTTAATTATTTAAAAAAAAATTGTTTCTCACGCTGTAAAATTAAGAAATTAAGCTGTATTTTTTTCCCATTTGTTTGCATATCAACTTGTGGTGGCCAAATTTGTATTTTTTTGTTTTGTTTATTTTTCATATATGAAAAAGTCTATAAGGTCTGTGTCTGTATCTTGTCCGCCCACTCGACGCACTGGGTCACGAGGACACCCCCAAGCGGAACCAGAAGCATTAGGAGGGATATTACCAGACGGACTTATTCTGAAGTGACACCGGGCTGGTGGTAAGTTTTTGAACGCAACATGATTTCACAGAAAACAAGAAAATATTAGTATTTTAAAAATATTGGCCACAAGTTGAGCCCATTCCGCGGAGCTTGTTTGTATTCCGGAAGCGTCGAGTTAAATAGTGAAATGTAACGAGCGCCTTTCAGCTGAAAACCTGCAACACTGGAAGAATCAGCATGAGCGAGCACAGGCTGCTGTTTATAGGTACATTGTAACTTTGTTATAAATCTAACACATCATTAACTAAATGCATTTCCTACAAGCCTTCATGCATGCACGTGTTTGATCTGTTATGTGTTATGTTTAAAGAACAAACAAATGTTTTAAATTATTTGAGATGATTTGTCTGAAAAAAGGTCTGCTCTAATGTTCTGTGTTTTGGTATGTTGTTTTTATTTTGTAAGTTCTTTAATCAGACAAGCACTTCGTGCTTAAGCTCAAAAAGTGCCATATTGAACTCTTTGAAACTCAAACAAATTGGTTTGATTTATTTCAAAAACATGGGTAGAAGCCAACTATCAATTTAACAAGACATGGCCCAAAAATTAGCAAAAAAATACTAAAATAGAAATTCTCAGAAACTAAGCAACGAGAGAGAGTACTAATTTCTTGCAATTTATGGGACATTTCTTGCCATGTTGGCCATTGCAAGAAATTTTCCTCATGTTTTGGAAAGAAATCAGACTAATTTGCTTGTTTAAAGGGCGTCTGAATGCAGCACAAGAAAACTGACGTGTATCCAGGTTTCAAAGGTTCATATGTTTTCATTGATCCTGAATTGTGTTATTTGTGTGCATCTGTTACAGTTAAAGTTAGAATACGCTCCAAGGTCATTAAGGCAATAATAAGTCGGTGCAGTGCCCTCAGATGTACGTTATCCTGACCTTAATGTGTGTGTTCATTCAACAGATATTGAACCGAAGTCAAACAGCTCTGCTCCCGTCCACAGCAGAGCTCAGATCCCCCTCTGGACGCGCAGCGACAACACCTTCAGATTTAACTTCCTCCCTGACAACTCCACAGCGATTCAGGAGAAAACATCTGCATCAGACGGCGCTGAAGCAGCGGCCGGCCGCATATCGTTTACAGGACACGGCTCTGCTTTTGCCTTCAACTTTCAAATTCCTGCCGCTCCACCAGAGGAGAAAATGGACACAACAGAAACCCCAGATGCTTCCTCACCAGGTCACCAACAATGTGTCCAAGAGGACAAGCCTCCCCCACTGCAGGAGGGTGACTCTGAGGGTCAATCTGAGCTGTCCGAGCAAGCAAAAGCAAAGAAGAAGAAGAAGAAATCTGGAAAGAAAAAGCCGTCAGTTAGCACCGAGGCAGCGCCGAGTTCAGCTGAGGGGGGTCAAGGAAGCGAGGACACAGAGCTGGTCAGCATGAAATGATTTATAGTTTGAAGTGATCATGAAGTGATTCAATTAATTTGACGTCAGATGTGACTCTGTGTGTTTCAGAGTGCAGAGGAGCAGCTGAACAGACAGCTGGACTGGTGCATCGAGCAGCTGGAATTAGGAATGAGATCCCAGAAAAGTACACCGAAACAGAGTATGATGTTTATCTTCCACATCATCTGACCTGTTCACACAAAATATGCTTGGGACATGACTGCTCAGACGGCGTGCTGAGACAGGGCAGGACACACTTTCTTAATCCTCAGGGGGAAAGTGGTCTGCCACCACAGACGTAAAACGAGAACAACACATTCAGCATGTAAACGAAAACAGACCGAATCCACAGGCAGAGGCGTCAAACAGCAGCACGTAGCTCCACGGCAACAGCAAAAAAAATATAGTGTAAAAATAAAGTGTACTTTGCAGGAAGGTAACTGTGTGTGTGAAGCGTGTCTAGATATATTTTCTTTCCGCAGAAGAGGAAGCCTCACGCGCTCTAAAGACGCTCCGAAGCTCCAAAGCTCCTCTTGTTAAGAAGAGGCAGCTGATGAGAGCCATGACGGGAGATTACCGGAAAAAAATGGAAGAGGAGAAGAGCAAGCAGTACAAACTCATTCAGAGCGGTAAGAGACTAAACGATCTGAACAAAATAATTAATAAATCCACAGACATTGTTAATGCACGGTTGACTTTTTTGCGATCAAATTGCTGTACTAAAGACTCAGCAAAATGTCACTGATTAGAGCGAGTAATGGTGATTAAATCCGCTGGGTGACAATGTTGTAAAAAGAGACTGACGTCTGAAAGCTGAGAAAAACCCCACAGTGACACTGATTCTATTTTTGTTGAATGGCAAAAAAGCGACAATACCATGTATCCTTGTTTTTGAAATCTGAAATTTTCGGCTCAGTTGAGTTGGGAAAGGGAAGCTGATGTTATTCTTACCTCAGCATAAACACTGCATCAGTTCATATTATAACATTTAGTGCCAGTTTCCTTTTTAGACTGAATTACATGTGTTTTATCTTATAATTGGCTGATATAGAAAGCCATTAACCCTTTGTTTAAAGGGGTGAATTTATTTATTTATTTATTTACACTGTTTTTTTAAATGAAATATTCAAACAATTTTTATTTTTTTAGACTAAATTTGGTATTATTTGTATTTATTTGGTTTTGCTTATTTATTCATGTGATTTATTCTTTTATTTTTAGATTTCTATCATATTACATGGACTGGCAATTTAAAAAAAGAATTATACTAAGAAAAAATCTTAATAAATTGATGCATTTTGTTACAATATTCTATAACATATTCTACTGTCTGTAATGTCTCTCTCTCTCTCTTTCTTAATATAAATATATATATACGTATATATAACTGGGCAAGTCAACTGGCTGGTTGAGTTGCGTTTGTGCTGCCTGAATTAGTCATCCAAAAAATAGAAAATGAAAAAAGTCATGGAGTCAGGAGCACAATTTTACCAAAAATGATTTTTTTGCAAATGTATTTCTTAGTGGACCTTTTAAAGGGTTAAATTACTTTTAAGTTTTGTTGAAGTCCTGCTATAATTGACAGATTTCTCTGATACCAACAGAAATGGCTTCAGCTCAGGTCAAAGTTGTGACAGACTCTCCGAAGAAGTCTGTTTTCCACCGGAGAGCCGACGTCAAAAGCCAGACACCAGCCAGAGAGGAGAACCTGCGACTAACTGACGGCCGGGATACAGACCTGAAAGGACCGGAGCAGGAGCAGGAGCAGGAGCAGGAGCAGGAGCAGGAGCAGGAGCAGGAGCAGACGCCAGCCTTTGTCTTTACTCCATCAAAGGAGGAGTTTCGCTTCAATTTTCTACCCTGAAGACACGTTTCACCACCATACAGTACGCTGGACTGGGCCTGTGGACTGTGACTGAGCTGCAGGGGTGATAAAGGGAGAAAAACAATCAGGACTTTTGCAATCACATGTTCAAAATCTTTAATTGCTGACGGCTTGTATCATATATCTCAATAAAGGATTTTGTATTTTTGTTTGCATTGTGTTTTTTAAATGTATGTACGTGTAAAATCGTATCAAAGTTTCACTCATCAGCAGCTACTACAGTGGAGCCACAGGTGTGTTTATGTTTTTGCATCATTATATTGATTAGGACCTGCTTTAAATCCATTTCATACCTGTTGAACCTGTACAGGTGTAGTTATTAAGCAGCAGTCTGAATACTGAAATATCAGCTTGCTAGTTGAGGAGATAACATGTTTAATAAACTGTCACATGATAATAGAATTACCATACATAAGTGATTGTCGATGTTTTTGGCTTGTAAGGTCTCAAAAAGAAGCGTTCTCTCCTTGTGGTCCATCTTACATATTTATTTATTTGGTCAGATTATTTAAATTTGAATTTTTAGAGGCACGAGGAGGTAATTTCAAGTTTTTCAAAAATGTCAAATCAGGAAATCAGCTAAAAATCAAACTGTAGCACATTTGCCTGCTGACCTCTCACATTTTAGGGATCCCTTTATGGTACCAGAGACTGAAACAGTCAGGTTCACTGAAAGGTACAAAGTGAATTATTTTCCTACAAGTCAATGCAATTAGTTGAAGATAATTAAACAGTGTTTGGGAAGTCGCTTTAAAAGCTATCAACATCTTCACACTAGAGAAAGTCGAACTGTGACAAAGCTAACCTCTGGAGAAATCTAGTTAAATTAACTAAAGTTACCTCAAAAAAAGTGCTTCAAACTTCTTTTTTCAATTGAGTGTATTTCAAAAAGTGCCCATTTGTTTACAGATCATTCATAACCCAAAATAATAATACAAAATTAATAGATAAAAATTAATAAAATACTACAATATTCACAGGTAAGCACTTCCTCTTTATCAGTCAGATACCTCACTTGTGAAACTAGAGTCTAGTGGGAGTATTGCACCGAACAGTAAACTCAGGTAGCCTGGTAACCTCTGAAATAACATTCAACAATTTAAAAAACATTATTCATGAATGGAAATTCTTAATACTTATGATGACTAATTGTGAAAGAGCGTGGTGGTGGCTGTCCGGACATGTCCCAACAGCAAAGGGAATGGGAGCAAAAAGGGTTGGAGCTGGCCAAAGTGGGTTAAATTAGAGCAATATTAAAATGAAAAAAAAAAATCTTTCCATTTATAGCCCAAAATAATTTCTACTTTCAGAAGCTGACCACACAAAAATTGAAAAAAAAATAATTCAACTATTTACATCCTTATGAAAACATGAATACAGCTGAACTACCATCAAGCAAGTTAATTGTAGTTGTAATAGTAATTTAATTAAATGTAGTTAATGTATAACACTGACAGTAAATACATCAGTGTACGGTTCTGTTGCTCAGTAGGACCTCCCAAACAGGAAAGGGCGGGGCGTGGTTTAACACGGACACAACTGAGCGTGACACACAAAACAAAAAAGTTTCAGCCGCTGCGGAAAAGTAACGGTACCTGTGGACTGTAAGTTTTTAACCCTTAAGACTCAGACATATATTGAAATATTAGTTTGTTTAGTGTGTCCTTTGGTGAATAGGTAATATCCATATTTGATCAGGTTGGCGTTTGTCAGGGAGAAGTTGATAGCGGGCTAATGTTATCTAATGAAGCTAACAGAGAGCTAGCTGCAGAGGACAGATGGAGGCTCCAGCTGAGCTGCTGAAGACACCGAAGAGGACGAAAAGCACCGAAGATGGACAAAATGTCCCGTTTAGCATTAGAGAATTAAAGAGAGCACTGGATAAAAGTTTGGGAGACAGGGAAAGATGAGATATGTCGACGTGACATCATGTTAAAACACGGAGGGACTGAGGAAGTCGTTACTGTTATCTAATAAAGCAACATGGAAAGAATTTCGATGTAAAAAAGGAAATAGAGAAGTTATTATATACAAGCAGTAAGACAATAAAAGTAATATTTACAGACATTGAAAAACAAAGCAAAGAAACGGTCAAACACACGATGTCTTGCTTTACATCTTGGAAAAGAAGTGATAAGAAATGTTGTGATTTTTAATTAACCAGCTTTCCTATTCATTGAAACTTATATTGTAATATATATATATATATATATATATATATATATATATATATATATATATATATATATATATATATATATATATATATACACACACACAAAACACTCAAAATCAAATATCTACAGTTTTTCATTATTATTCACAAAAAGAAGAGAAAGATAAACTAGGAGAGAATTTAATATTAAATAACCAAAAACCCCTGTAAACACCCAGTGACTGTCAGTCCCCCTCTCCATCCCTGTACCGTGTGAAAATCACATTTTTAATACATTATTTTTAACTGGTTTATGTCTGGACATTGCTTTAGCTCCAAGTCAAAACTGCACCATAGTTAAACAAAAACTTTTTCTGGTGGTACGAACACTATGCATTTTGAAATTAAATCAAATTTTCTGGTAGTAGGATATTTTTAGCCTTAAACATTATTTGTGCTATTTGAAATTCCACAAGATCTGTTAATTTTAATAGATTTGACTGTCAAAATAATGAGTTAGTGTGATCCAGATATCTGACATTTGAAAGGATTTAGTTAAAAGTACAAGAAAATTCCCTGAAAATTACTGGAATTAATAAAAAAAGAAAAAAAAAAGTAAGAAAAAAACAAGAAAATTACCTGAAAAAGTTCTAAAAATGACAATTCTGCAAATTGATTTAAAAAATGTAATTATGATGATTACAAATATAGTTTATTCCCTACCTCTTTTTTCCCTTGCTTTTTTAAAAACAATTTTCTAAATCTACTATTTTTTTCTGCAATTTGTAGATCATTTCTCACCAAGCTGCTCATTGCCTATTCACCTATATTTTTGAAAGAGATTGCACCACTTTGTTCAGGGTTCAAAGGTTAAATACCTCAGTGATAAAATATAAAGTTATATTTTTGACAAGAGAGAAACTCAGTGGTGGTAATAATCTGTAATGATATGAATTATTTGTATATTTGTCACAAACCTTTGATCTTTGACTCTTGTTTCTCAGACTCAGGACCACCTCTGTGTTCAGGTGTGTGGAGGGACGAGCGAAGACGGACAAAATGTCTGAGCTGAGTGACGAAGCCAGTGAATCAGAGCAACTAGGTGCCAGCCTGTCCCTGTGGCTGGGCGACTCCCTGGTCCGGCCAGAGGAGCTGGATGTCCCTCTGGACCTCCACACAGCCTGCTCCATCGGCCAGTACGACGTGGTGGCAGAGTGCATTAAAAAGTAGGTGCCTAAATATTAATAATAAAAGAAAAAAATCGTATCAGCTGGTGTGTTTATTTCATTCACAGCCGTTGTGGCAGATTTCGCTGAGTATTAGTAACTTTGATCCTGTGTCTTTGCAGACGTGAGGTGGACCTGAATGGCAAAAACATTGGAGGATGGACCCCGCTGATGTATGCAGCCTACATCGGCCATGACAACATTGCAAATCTCCTGCTGGAGGCGGGTGTGAATGTAAATGCCACCACTGCCAAAGGATTAACCCCCTTGATGCTGGCAGCAAGCTGTGGGAATGAAAGTATTGCATACTTTCTGCTTCAGGTACAAAATGGCTAATCCAGACAGTTCATGGCAGGCTATGCTGGTGTGTGTTATTAGGCTAAAACATGGAAAGCAGCCAGTATGGTCCTCTAACACTCATGCACATATTTTATATTTTATAAGACTGCTTGCTGGTAACAGTGACACATTAAGGGCTAATAAACAGCAGTGTAATGTTGTATAGGTCTGTAGGAGCAGATTTGGGTATGATTGTAACTGTGTGTATCTCACAGAATGGGCATTATATATTAAACATTATTTGTTCTTGGTGAGGCTGCTATAATTTGGAATTGGTTAAGATTTTTAACACCAAAAAACAGAAAGTTTCGGTTAGTTGGTTTTAGGAGATGCTCAGTCATAAAGATGGAAAAAGAGGATTTTACTTTTTTGACAAAGTTTTAGATTCATGGCTCTTTGTGTCAACACTTTGTCCTCAAAGTATATTAGACTTTTTGTTTTTCCTTACCCCAAAAGCAAGGCGCCGAGTTGGAGGTCAAGGACTCTCGAGGCTGGACCGCTCTGTTCCACTGCACGAGCACCGGCCACCAGCAGATGGTCAGGTTCCTGCTGGATAACAATGCTGATGCCAGCGTCAAGTGAGTGTCATTCACCCAGAAATGATTGCAACACTGAATTCAGATGGAGTTTTTCGTGACTTTTTCTTTCATCCTCAGGGAGCCGGGGTCTGGCTTCACTCCCCTGATGGAGGCTGCTGCTTCTGGACATGAAATCATTGTTCAGTACCTGCTCGATCACGTGAGAAGCATAACTGAAGATGGGTGATGACGTTACACAAAGAAGATAACGCATTTTGATCCTAATGTCTGCTTTGTTTTAATGACTTATAGAAAGTTAAAGTAGATGACCGCAACGCTAAAGGAGAGACTGCTCGTGCCCTGGCGATGATGTACGGCTATACCAAGATCGTCAGCCTCATTGACTCGCGTTCTCCAAGGATCAAACCAGGTACTTGTTCAAACGGCTTAATTAATTTCACAGGATGTGTTATTATACTTTACAAATGGGTTTTTTTAATTGATTTTGTTTGTGTTCCAACTCTTCAGGACATTTTGAAGACCTGAGCTCCTCCGAGGACTCGGACAGCGCACCTCCACGGATAAGGCCAAGCCGAAATCGAGCTAAAGGGATTAGCATCCATGATGGGCCCCAGGCCATCGCCAAGTTCCGAGTAGGAGGCACCAGCAAACCGTGCGGTAGTGTCACAAAAAAACCTCCAGTTTGCCAATATAAACCCAAACCGGTCACGTAAGAGGCATAGTAGATGACGTATTTCTCTGTATCAGTGTGCTGTATCATGGGGAAACAGTGGCTGTACTGGCGACACTTTCCCTAGTGACGCTTCTGTAGCGAAACGTCTCGGTGCGATTGGCCCCGTAGGTAGGGAAGAAGTTTGTCAACACTGTTTTCCTCCTCACAGAGCCTCCCGCTGCTCCGCCAGGATACATGACATTTCGTGACATCGGTGAGCAGAGCGAGGGCATCTGCTACCGTGACGTAACTTCACCCATCAACGAGCTGGACGGCCAGAGCAACAGCAGCAGAGGTAAGAGGCACACAGCTCCCGCCGTTTGTTACATCTGAAATACATAACTGTAAGAGTTACGTATGTGTCTGGAAGAAATGACACACAAGAAATATTGCAGTGCGATATGAGTCGTGTCCTCAGTTACGCTGGGTGTCTACCAAAGCTTTTCAATATTTTTGACGATTCTGTTATAGATGACAGTCCGTTCTTTGACAACGACATGCCCACCATGAGGAGCAGCAGCAGCAGCAGCGAAGGCCTGCCTCACGTGATCGGCCTCAACTGGGAGGGCTCCGTGGAGAGTAATGAGGTGAACACAAGAGCGCAGCAGTCCCACTGATGTGGAGTCAAGATTGTATTCAGACATCTCTGTGACACCGTGTCCCTCTCCTCACCAGGACTCTGATCAGTGCAAAAAGAGCAGCTCTCGCAGAGTAAACAAGAGCCATCACTCAAAAAGCAAGAGTCGCCATGGAAACGACGCAGCTCACTCCAGCAGTACAGGGAACTGTGGGATGCTCTCTCATGCTGGTCTTCCACCCTCCTACACTGGGCCAAAGGCATGTGCTCACTCTTTCATATGTCACTACTACAGCCTCCAATGGTTGAGTAATCGACTGCCAGTTTACTATGGGCTGTCTAAAGTTTTCTATTCCTGCAGGATCTGGCGGAGTTCTTGGAACAAATTGGCTTTTCTAAGTATCTCCCCGTACTGGAAGAGCAAGACATTGACCTGCGGATATTTCTCACTCTGACTGAAAATGACCTCAAAGAAATTGGGATCACGTAAGACTCTTTCACAATTACTCCAGCACATACAGTGTTTGTTTGCTCATGATATAAAATACCGAATCCGTTCTCGCTCTCCAGATTGTTTGGACCCAAGCGTAAGATGACCTCGGCTATTGCAAGGTGGCACAGCAGTGCTCGACCACCCAGCGATGCTCTGGAACAGGCGTATGCCGACCAGCTGGAGGCGGAGATGCAGGAGATGGCCATTCAGCTACACAAGGTGCCGACAAAGTATCTGTAAATGCCATACAGATACTTCTGACCCAACAGAAAACCCACAGTTAACTGACCAACTCTCCTCCTGTGTAGCGCTGTGAGGAGGTGGAGAGTCTGCAGAGCCAGGTGTCCCAGGAGAAGGAGCTGCGTACTGTGATGGAGGGATGTCTGATGGAGGACAAGATGGCTTGGAGGAGGGTCCATGCTGAGCTGGTGGAGAACCACCGGCTAGCTCAGGACATGAGCGCCATACTGGCAAAGTCCAGAGCCTGCAGCGCTGAACTGCTCGCCTGTTTCACTACTGATGGGAACAGCAGCTGTTACACTGGCGTGGAAGATAAAACAAAAGCTGACAATGGTGTCAAAGGTGAGCTGCGCTGGATAAAACATTTCACTCTTTTAGATTAACAAATCAGGCTGCGTTGAGACTGCAGGCAAATCAGACCAGTAAGACAGACTCAGATTTGTGTCCATACATCACCGACCTGTCTGCACAGGTTGCCGTGGTAACGACAAAGGTGTGACTAATTATGCAGCCACTCCCAAGCCCTCATGATGTGCGGCAGGCACCCGTATTGGCCACAAAAGTGGAATTACACCCATCACATGGTGCTATGGGGCCCTAAAGATGTTTTCCCATAGACATGGATGGTGAAAGAAACGTCTATAAAACTGTGGATACATTTTTTTTAAGTATCACAACCCCCATGAAATGACCCATTACACTTTTAAAATCTCATCCACTTGGTCCAATGGCATTTGTAAACTCTAGAAAAACCACACAATTGACTCATTTTATCCCTATTCAAGTTTAGGGAGTCACTAGTGTGTTTGCTCTATGGGTCTCACATGGCTTCATCTGCCACGTGGGTGCCACAATGAGGTACACTGGTGGCACAGAAGCATGAGAAACTGAGCTCTGTCATTTCACCCTCCGAATAACTGTGAAAGTCAAATTGCGGTGCAGAACTCCACTGTTGCGCCAGACAAACTCTTCCATAGCGCTCTGATAGTAGCAGCGTGGACTGTGTTCAGCAGGTCTTCAGTCACTCTGGATTTGACGTTGCATGTTGCGTTTCAAGTGATGCAAAAAACAGTTTGAGCGGACTGAGACGCATCTGTAGAAATCTGTTACGAATCACATTTAGCTTAGTGGTTAGTGGCTCCATGTACAAAGGCAGCGTCCATGCCGCAGTGGCTGTGAGTTTGCTTCCAGCTCGCGGCCCTTTGCTGCATGTCATCCCTTCTCTCTTCCCCTCTCATGCTTACACACTGTCCTATCAAATAAAGGCAAAAGACAAAAAAATAATCTTAAAAGGAATTGTATTTACAAAAAATCACATTTCTTGTTGTTTTTTTGCTGTGCAGACTTTCTAAAAAATAATCTGGATACAATCTGAATATGAAAAAAAAAAACAGATTCTACTAAATGATTCTCGCTGCAGCAGGGGAGGGACTTACACGCTCCACTGCAACCGAACTACTAAAGAAGCTGGACTCCTATGAAGAAGAACTGGGTAAGATGGTGTAATGCTCAGTGATTAATGTGGTGTCAGTGGCGTCTCATGTTCATGCTGGTGTCTGCTCGTTTCATCATTACAGCGGGGACCCTGCAAACTGTGCTCCAGAGTCTGAGGAGACTGAGTGCCCCTGAGAAAGTCTCAGATAGCTGGGAAAGGCCTTAACCTTTAAAGGTGAGTGCTTAAAACAATCTCTCATTGGATGAACACGTGCTGGAGGAGCTCTACGGCTGCTAAAACAAGAGAATGACTCTGGTTTCTTCTGTTTGAAGAGGCTTTTTGCCAATATTTGACGGAGGGTGATCTAACCACCCTGAACAATCTCACTGAAATGAGAGAAGGTAAGGCCAGCCCTGCCGGACCAGAGCAGCTCGGGGAGAGAATCAGCTGCTGCTCCTCCGAGATTGGCTGATGGACCAGAGCTCGCCAGATGTGGACAAGGCCAAGGGCGACCGCAGCTACTGCAGGGAAGCGACAAACAAGCAGAAGGGGTACGTGACCCTCACACGCTTGTGCTGGTGTGTACTGGACTCCAGTAGTTTGGCTGTGAAAGTGCACAGAGAGGAGGAGAGACTGAACGCAGATTAGAGGCTGCAATACTGTGAAATGTTTCTAAAAAGCCGTACTCCTTCTATATGAAATGTGGTTTTACGTTCACGTCACAAACTGTAAAGAGGTACAGTTCTTTAAAAAGTAGAACAAGTTAAAGTAGGTAGTTAAAAGACATTCTGCAGAGTTACACTTTATTTGAATGAAATCTTTGTTATTTGTATGCTGGTGTTTAAAAATAATGTCCTGCTGAATGCATTTTAAGGTGAAATGTGTGAAACCTGTCAGTTAATCATTTGCAGCAACACATAATGTCACACCAGATTTCTCAGTGGTGCAATGAAATGGTTTGTGTATCATTCAGTGGATTCACTGTGTGGCTTTCTAAATGTGATCCGTCTAACCCGGAAATGCTCTTTTTAAAATGTCACAAAGTCTTGGCTGTATTTGGACCTGAATTAAAACCTCCTTGCCTGAAAGTTTATACTTCAGTTCTGTGTAATTTGTTTCAGGATTCCTACAGACTCTTAAAAAGTCTCAAAAGCCACTGAATTTATTAATCTAATAAAGGCCTAGGTTGGAATTAAAATGTCTTAAATCAATTTGTCAAAAGTCTTAAAAATGCTTTAAAAATGGGGTTTTATTGGGTTGTTTTTCTGACGCTGAATTGTAATATCTTGAAATAATTAGTGATAAACAAGTTTTAAATAATCAAAAAACATTTTTTCAAGGCAAACTAAATGGATTCTTTAAAGAAAATACATGCTTTCAATAACTGCTTTTTCAGTGTTTCAAGTAGATCATCCAACTTTTCAACGTGACCCAGAAAGTGTATCTATTTTAGCAAACATTTCCTGATAATTGTATTAAAGATTCCAGAGGTCACTTAGCAGTAAAATGTAGTCTACAGCCGGCATTAGACATACATGAATAAATGTGGCGGAGGAAGCTGTTTCACTTAAGAAAACTATATTTTAATATCTGTCTGCATATCCGAGATGTGATCAGGGAACATTTTCTCTGAGACTTTGTAATTTGGAATCCTGTTAAATGTAACTACTTTTTGAGAAGCGGCTGAAAACTGCTAAATAATTCATGACTGTGCCAATTTGGGGCGCCGAGATGAATTCCCAATGCATAAAGTTTGTATGAAGTTTGTGCTCAGGTAGATTTGTGCATCATGAATATTTTACAATAGCTTTGCCGGTTTTCAGTTTTGTTGATCATCTGTCAGGGGTTTCCTTTTTTTTACTTCTTATATAACCTGCTTTAAATTGGATTCATGGTGCTCACCGGACTCTGCATTTCCTCAGCAGATGTGTGGAATATGTTGGGAAATTTACAAATCATTACATAATTTGTCTCTTTAACAAACACTAAATATTGTCATTGCCTTTGGACTTATTGTCCATATGTCTCTAATATAATCAGATGGCTCAGATTAGTCTGACTCTATTGATGTGGTCAGTGGAGACGGAGCAGACTGAGCAGGATGCCCTCATACTAAACACATCCAGTGATGGAATGTAATTAAGTACATTTACTCAAGTACTGCACTTTACTGTAAATTTAAGGTTCTTGTACTTCATTATTTACATTTTACAAAACTTTCTACTTCTACTCCATGACATCTCAAAGGCAAATGTACTTTTTTCTCATTTGTCTGACAGCTTTAGTTACCAGTTACTTTTTAAATTTAGACATTTGTTTGTTTTGGGTTTAAATACCAAGTTTTGTTTTGTTGTTAAATGTGCTGCTGCAAAATGTCCGAATGTCTCATTAAAAATACCTGGTTTTGTCACCAAAATTATCTGCTAAGTTAAATTACCTGGTTTTGTTTACAGAAAACTACCACTGAATGACTTCTTGTTAAAAATACCAGGTGTTGTTGCCGTAAAAATGTCTGCTAAATATCCAGAAATCTTGTTAAAACAACCCAGTTTTGTTAAGTACTTCACATTAAGAATAAGATTCAGCAGTTCAACATGAATATTCAGCGATCGTTTTTTTTTTCCATAAAAAGTTTGAATGTTTGAACAGGCTCTGTGGGACCTTCAGTGTGACTGACGTTCCTCTAAATAAGCTAACGGTGCAAATGACGGATGGCAAATGTGGAACATTTTTTTTGCTGACACTAGATATGAAACAAAAGCCAGAGACTGTGTTGTATTAAGTTGCTGTGAGCTTTACATTTACCACTTTTAAGCAGAAAAGAGAAGTTAACTCATAGCCTCATGATGCAAAGCCTCTTCCTCCTCTGTGCTGCTGCATCTTTCCCACAGCTGCTTATCCCAAAGAGTAGCGTGAAAGTCAAGAGCACTAACTCTGCGGCAAATCTGGGTACCAAAGTTCCCCATAGGTACACTGCATAGCACATTACCATGCAAAACAAAAAATGCAATCTCACTTGAGGAGGGGTCTCCGACTGATGATTCAAATTTCAAGGGCCAGCCTTAAAATATAGTGTAAACTGATGGGATTTTTATTGCAGTGGCTAAAATACATTTTTCTGCTTCCCTCGTCCACAGCAGTACATTGCTTAGCCTGGGTTATGGTACTCCTGCCTGCTTCTCAAACCTAGAATCACACAGACCACCATCTACTTTGGGTAATGAACTGACTGATAAGTATCTCACAAAACCTAACATCAAGAAATCCAAACTATACCTGTAGTTTTTATTTTTTCTATAGACACCACGGTAGTACACTTATACACAAGAGCCAGAAGCATTGTGCTTAGTGTTTGTAGTGAAAATACGCTAATTCCCAACACTTCTCTTTTAGCGGTCATAAAAAAGGGTGACAGACGGAAGTGAAAGACTAGTGACACTGAGCAGCGTCCAGAGTGTAAATGTGCCCAAACAAACACAAACAGTGTTGAGATCTGAGACTGGGCTGATAAAATATTCTCCATCTCCCAGTGATAATTTACCCACATCAAAAGGCTGCCAGTAAAACTGACAGCTACTGTAAATTGTAAAAATCCTCCAACCAGTTGCCATCAGGCTCAACAGTACTGGGATGTAGCGGAGATTTTGACAGTAAGAGTCGAGACAAAGCTGTTCTGTTGAGGTTTATCTGGACAGAAGTCGTCTCTGTTGGCCTCCGCATTTATCTGTTGTGCATCTCACCAGTAGTGAGCTATACAAACTTTGACAGGCAACACACTGAGCAGCGCACATTGTTTCTAGCTGGTGGACTTGAGGCTAGAGATGTTGGCAGGTTGCCAGTTGGGATTTCAGGGCCCGAGAGAGCAAAATGAGGACGGGGAAAATGAATAAGTAGTTTCCTCTCAGTAAGGCACCCTCGAGCAACACTTTATCTTGACTGCTCCACTGGAACTGCTCAGCAGACAGGAGGGCAGGACTACATATACTGGGCAGCTGCCAGGTGTGAAAACGTGAAGCTGAGTCAAAGTTCACGTGACTTCGATTCAGTCTACACTGACTGTGATACATCAGAGATGCTACCTATACACTGAAGGGAAGCTATTTTCTGTTAAAGGGGACAGTTCACCCCAAATTAAAAGAAATACGTGTTTGATAAACCTCTTGATAGATCTTGTTGTGAGCAGTTTTATGTAGGACTTTTCTTTTTACCAAACTAAACCTGCCAAATGTCTGACGGTGTTTCACCTAGCACCTCTGAGCTAGCTAATGTTTTAGCTCAGTTGAGGAGGACGCCATTCATTTTTGAAACCTCTTAATTGGTGCAATTTCTTTTAAAAACATGAGGAAAAAGCAATGAGCAACTTAGTGAGAAATGAGTGTATTTGGAAAATTATTATTTTTAAAAGATAAGGAATAATGTCTAGGGGAAAAAAGACAAAATCTTGGGTAAAACTTTATTTATCATTATCAGTATTATATTTTAAATTTATATGAGATTAAGAATAAGATACAGATTTTAAAAATAATTCTTAAGCACTTTTTTAGTTCATTTCCTTGTTTTTTTTGTTTTTACTGTCTTTTTTAAGAATAATTATTTTTACTTATTTTCAGGTGATTTCTTTGTACTAATTTCTTGCAATAAACTATATTATAATCATCATTATTACATATCTAAAATTATCTTATTAAATTAGAATTTTTAGCACTTTTTCAAG
Organism: Plectropomus leopardus; assembly: GCF_008729295.1. Classification (NCBI taxonomy): domain Eukaryota; kingdom Metazoa; phylum Chordata; class Actinopteri; order Perciformes; family Serranidae; genus Plectropomus; species Plectropomus leopardus. The sequence continues at coordinate 17,362,728 of NC_056481.1, read as the reverse complement.
TCTTTTTGGCCTTGCTTTTTTATATATTTTTTTAATTAAACTAAATTTCAAGTAATTTTCTCATACTTCTTAATAATTTCTTGCAAATTTTTGGGTTATTTTTTCTTTCGTTGCTCATTGCCTTATGCCCATGTTTTTGAAAGAAATAAAACCAAGGTGTTCTAGTTTCAAAGTGTTCATGTTTACATCTTGCACTGTCACACTAAGAGCCTGTTCTTAAGCAGATGCACGCTTCATTCTGTGCAGTGATACGGTTGGCGGGTTTAGTTCTGTAGAAAGAAAATACGGCCTATATGAACAAGATTGCAACAAGGTCTGTGGATTATCTTGAGTAACCGGGTCATGATTCCTTGAAAAAAAACATTGCTGATGTTTTTCAATTGTATATTTTTAGTTGTTTTTTTTAATCTCCAACACTCTGCAACTCACACCAAAACAATCAAACTGATAAACAGCACTACAGGCAAGAGGAAAAATAGGTACTTTTTATTTTGGGGTGAACTTTCCCTTTAAATGTAGTCAACAAAACAGACTTCGCTGGTCCAGGACTACTTCAAGTGTATTGCTTTAATAGAGAGCTAATTCTCTCATAAATTAATTCAACATTATCTACAGTCCTTCAAAATAAGATATAGAATTATGTACAAACATTAACAATCCACTTAAGATCAACAGTCACTTTTTCCTGTACAGCCTTCAGGGTTTTACTGAGGGGTTTAAAAACATTGTAAAATGCAGCAAGTGTGAATTCACCAAAAATATTGTTGTATTCTTTGAATATCTATTATAACATCTGCTTATATCCAAATTCACCCATTCAAAGATAAATTTGTTTGCTCTTGAATGGCTGTCCAGGAGAGCACAAATAAAGCCAATCCCCCCTTTACACACAGAATATCAGACGTCTGGTCAGTCTCCCTTCAAACACACACACACACACACACACACAAACAACACACACACACACACACACACACACACACCACACACACACACACACACACACACACACACACACACACACACACACACACACACACACAAGTCCTGCTTTCCACAGTGACAAAAGAGTCCAGGCCCATGTGGAGGAATGAAGACATCCCATGTGTGTGATCCAGGCCGGCGTGACAACTGATTCCCACTCCCACAGAGCACCAGCTGTGTGATCAGTGCTTGTGATGTGCTCAGGTGTACTCACACAGGTGGCCGCAGCCAGCGGGGCAGTGGGCGCTGCTCTTGAGCCAGTTCATGATGTGCTCCAGATGTCCGCCGTGGCTGCAGCCCTGACACCACACAAACAGTCCCTTCACCACATGGTGGCACACTGCACACACACTGGCACACTGGTGGCACCTAGAGGAAAGACGCAGGCACTTTATTGAAATATATATTCAATGTACTGTCAGGTGTTGCATTTAAAACAGCAGAAGAAGAAGCAGTAAATGCTGTTTGATGGTATTTTTCACTGCGAGTTTTGTACAGATTGCACAAACAAGATTCAATGTACTAACTAGTGAGCTTTAAAGTTGTTAGTAGGCGGATTTTGTTACCTTTTAACAGAGCCAGACGGGTTGTAGCTCCCTTTTTCCAGACTTATTCTCAATTAAGATAGCCTGCTGCTATCTGCAGCTTCATATTAAGTGTAATGACATAAAAACGGTATCTCCTTATCATTATTAGAAGTTGACATTTTTTGTTTGTTTGATGACAAAAAACACTTGTTTCAACAAAATTGGATGGTGTTTTTATGACATTTCAACAGATGTAAGTTACTTTATTCAAGTAAAAGAGTTTGTGCAAACTTTTACCTGCAAGAACCAGACCTACAGAAGCGTAATGCACTCACTTGAGAAAGAAAAAAGTTTTTTCTGAATCAATGTGATCGTTACGTCATGATGATGAGAAAAGTTTTCAAGGTAAAAATATCTGCTTGTTTTTCTTAATTAACAAGATAATCTTGTAAATTGAAAAAAAAAAACACTGCAGAATTTTATTTCTAAAGAGAATGCATTAATATTCATTAATAGATAAAAGCGGTTTGGCGATGGTTAATGTTAACACATATACACAGCTCTCTAAAATGAAATGGTGATTCATACCTGTCACATATCCAGCCCTTGTTGCTCATTGGCCGCTTGCAGTTGCTGCAGTTGATGTGAAGCGTGGTGGACGTCTGGTTCAGGCAGGTGATGGCGCTGCACGTACTCAACTTGATGACCTCATTGGACACGTTCCACAACTCAAAACGCTGCAGCAGGTCTATGTAGGACATGTACCAGTGCTCCTGAAATGGACACACAACTTGTTCAGCGTCTAACCTGCAATGTCGTAACTGAATTTTAAGTCTTATAGAAGACAAGTGAGGTATTTACAACTTTCAGTCGCATTAAAGCCTTAAAGAATCCCTAAACTTTGCTAGATTTTTCTGTTTCACAGCAATGATATCCAATTTATTTGTCAGTGCAAAACATTAAATCTGTTCATTCAGAAAAAGTCATTTTTTAAAGGACAACATTAGTCTTTTTTTACCAGCGGAAACTAAACTTTTTCATTAATGCTCCTGCCAACAAAAACACTGTGATGTTTCAGTCCACTGGTTCCCATCCTGGGGGTTTCGCTCCCCCACTAGGGGTCGCCAAAGCTTCAGGGATAGTCGTGAGGCCTTTATGATTTTAAAGGGTGTAAGAAAACTTATAAAATGTTATTTTTAAGGTTTACATTGTTATTCAAAATATAAACTTTAAATCTAACAGTCTAATGGCACGGTGACGACCTAAACATAAGCTTTGTTCACAGAAACTTTACTTTCTAAACGGCCTCGTCCTACATTTGAAAAGTGTGCAGTTAAAATGAGCTAATTAAACAATGGCCGAGTGTCAGGAGAAGAAAATACTGAATTTGTTTTTAAAAAAAGAAGCATATTTAGTATGCACGATTGTTCAAAAATGTTTTTTAAAAATCAGGAACTCATCTCTGATGAAATAATCTGCGCAAAGTTCATCTAAGTCGCTAATTTTTCACAAACTTCCTGCAATTATTGTCTTCACTATTTGGTTTATTGTCCAGTTTAGTAGTTGTTCATTACTGTTATTGTTATGCACTAAATATAATATATATTATCCACAAATATGTCACTCGGTCAGGGGGTTCCTGGGAGCTACTGTCCATGAAATATTTTAGTGTAGTTTTTACAACCCTTATCTCTATCTAACCTGGGTGAGGTCATCGATCTCTTTACGGATCCGATCCCCGAGAACGATTAGCACAGACACGGCCATCTGCACGTCACCCTGCTCCGCGTAGTAGCTCAGCATCTCCCGCACGATGGGACAGAAGAAGCTGGCAGGTAGATGTGGGCTGAACAGCGGCTGGGAGATGGAGATGAGCGAGAAGGACTCGATGGGCGTCAGACAAGTGACCTCTGCCTCGTTGCCGCTGACGTGCGGGGAGTCGGCCTTGTCCTGCTGAAGGTGCTCCGGAGCGGACGGGTTATCCATGATCTCGTGGCGCAGCTGGAAGGCCTCCTGGGGCAGCGTGTACTCCTGCTCTTCTGTTGTGACAAAAGGAGCAGAGATAATATTAGACAACAAAGCGCTGAGCATGGAGGCAGTTATTAATAGCGGTTGCTGACGTAAGCAACTCTTTAGTTTCCTCAGAGATGAGACTGTGACTGACCTGTTTGGTTGTCGTGCTCCACAGAGTAGAGGTCATCGTCATCTAACTCTGCATCACCGAACATATACTCCGCCTGGCCATCGCTGCCCTCTGTCTCCTCATTTTCTGAAGGGAAATTGAATGCATATCTTTATTCAGTCTTGAATATTATGCAAAGAACATGAGGACAAACAGACAGCGACCACTCTCACCTTCATTGTTATTGCTGATGTGCGAGTTCCCAGGCTCCAGGTGGATGTTGTCCTGCCTGCTCTCACCTTTACTGCGTTCCAGTCTGCTCTCCGTGCCCATCCCTGAACTCATTTCCTTCATGTTGAAACTGAAAGCATTAAGTGCAACAGCATTAGATGATGACATTCTTTGCTTTTGTTTTGTTATTTTTAGATTTTTTCAATAATGGCACACTAAAACGTAATTAACCTGTTCATTAAAGGCAAGGTGCCCAGTTTACTGAGGTTGTGGTTTGGACCTGGCGTTGTGAGGTTTGCTGGGTCAGAAAACATGATTCTCAACATGGTCCATGTTGTGGAAACCTGTGTATAAAAGAAATAAAATTTTAGTTATTTACAACACAAAAACAGTTACTATTTGAAACATTAATGTTGGAAGTAGTGTGTTACAAAATGACAGATCACTTTATATTACTTTTTCAGTATCGTATTATAATTACAGATCTAGTGGGATGTTTTTTTTTTATCAACATTAATTTGCTTATATTAATATTAATGCTAATTTTAATGAGTCTGCTTCCCATGTCTTGCCTTTTAATCTTTAAAACATGCTGGAAATTAGAGTAATATTTTAATGAATAAATCAGCAAAAGCTGAAAATGATCCAGCATGTAGGATTTAAATACCGCAGTCTCTTTTATTATTACACAGAGAGCAGGTCAATCTAAAGAATGAGACCCTGTGTCTCAATAATATTACCGGTTTAAATAAAAGTTAATTAAAAAAAAAGAGTTTGTCTTTATCATTACTGAAACCAATTCTGTTGATAATAAAACTTTATTGACTTAATTAATTTGAATAACCCCAGCACAGTAATTGTTGGGTCTAGTGCAACAGTAAAAAGAAAAAAAAAACAGCAACAATTTTGATTAACAGTTTATGTAAACTGTTTTGCTAAGGTGTCTATTTTTGCATTTTCATTTTGTTAAAATTTTTTACGATTTGTTGGCATTTTTTGACCAAAGAGTTAATTAAGAAAAATAATCAGCAGATTAAAAGGTGATGAAAATAATTGTTAGTTGCAGCCCTGGTATAGCTGCTTACTTTTCCAAGAGAGAATGTTTTTTTTGTTTTTTTTTAGGACCAAGTAATGTCAAACATATTATTGTTTCGCAGTTACACTTATTGTATATTATTTTTTATAAATCCTTCTCTGTCAAGGTTCAAGGTTTAAATTGATCACATCAAGACCTTGCTGACTTATTAAAAAACAAAATTTGCTCCTGTATTGATCTGTCTCACCTGAGGTCTTTTGAGCTCCCGGGCGACCTTGGCGTTGTGATCACATAGCTCAGCAAATGGCTTTCCACAGAGGAGGTAGAGTTGTGCTGTCTTCACAAACCAGTCCATGCGGTTACTGTCCAAGTCCGTCTCAAAGACGCTAAGGGCGCTGGACACGTGGGCAAACTGTTCTGTCGGGTCAGGCTTCTTGAAGAAAAAGATGGGGTAACGGCGGTCGCCTCCAGGGTAAGGCTTTCTGTTGGCGTCACTGCTGATCAGACTCTCCTTGGCTGCAAAGGCCAAGTCACCAAACAGTCCGAAGCACAGACCCTCAGGGTTGGCCTTGTCCACGGGACGAGTGGCGTCCTTGAACATGTGTTGATAGAGCGTGCTGTCCTTAGAGCCAGAGAGCAGAAAATGAGGGTCGTGCTGGTGGCGCCACACAATACCAGTGGTCACATCCTTGTGTTCCTCAAACGTTGCGAAGGGAATGAAAGGTCTGCGGACATCCCACACATAAATGTTGTGATCCACCATCATGGAACAGGTGGCCAAATGAAACTTCCTCTCAGGCCGCCACTTGACCCGCGCCACTGAGGCGATCGTCTGGACACAATAGATCTCCTTGGCCCGGTTAGTGGTCATGTCCCACACTTTCACCATCTTGTCCCGGCCCCCAGTGGCCAGCCATCCCCTAAAATAGACATAAAAGGGGACAGCTATGAATGAATGACGATAATAAAAACACCAGACTAAAGCACTGCTAACTGCAAGTGACAAAAAGCAGCGTCCAACAAGATAAAATGAAACCCTCTAATTTCTGTCGTTTGTGTCACAGTCACTTTCTTTTACCTGTCATCGGGGTGCCAGTCACAGCAGAACACAGGGCCGGTATGGGCGGTGAACATTCGCTCATAGCGGTCCGGCCGCCTGATGTCCCACAGCTGGACGTTGCCATTCTCAAAGGAAGCAGCAAATGTGAAATAATCCTTCATGCTGAACTGGACGTCCCGAACACTCTCTGACTGACCTGGGAGAAAGAGAGGGGAAAAGACAGCAACCCAAATATTAGGCAATAAGAACCACAGGTATAGTCTGTTTCCTAGTTTCTAACAGTAAGAGTATTAATTCTTCTCCAAGACATCAGTGATCTTCTTTCTTGTTCAATGTTGAAACAGTTTTACACAAAATTCGAGAAAACGGTGTAAACAGAGTAAAAGTGTGCATCCAAACGCAAAAATGCTCAGAATAATTTCAAAAGAAATTCACTAAGCCACATTGTAAAACACACTGGGATAAATAAAGTTAATATCATGCAACACACTCAGCAGTTGTTTATCCATCGATCCATTTTCATCCTCTTATCCAGGGCCGGGTCACAGGGGCAGCAGGCTTAAGTGCTCCCGACACCCCTTTTCCCATCAAAGCTTTCCAGTTCCTCCTGGGGGACCCCGAGGCGTTCCCAGGCCAGATGAGACATGTAATCCCTCCAGCATGTTCTGGGTCTGCCTCGGGGCCTCCTGTCAGTTGGACGTGCCCCTAAAACCTCTAACGCGAGGTGCCCAGGACCACCTCGACTGGCCCCGTTTGACCCAAAAGAGCAGCCGCTCTACTCCGAGCTTCCCCTCGATGTCTGAGCTCCTCAGCCTATCTCTAAGGCTGAGCCCAGCCACCCTCCCGAGGAAAACTCATTTCAGCGGCTTGTATCTGAAATGTCATGCTGTCGGTCATTACCGAAATCTCATGGCCACAGGTGAGGGTTGGGAGAGAGCTGCTGCCCCAAGAGATGGACTTCAAGTATCTCTGGATCTTGTTCATAAGTGAGTGTAAAATGGAGAGATGGACACAGCAGCTGTATTTCACTTAAAGGGGAACTACACTGATTTTCGAAATCCATACATGTTACTGATACGGTCTAAGACGGACCAAAAGATATAAGTAAGCATAAACAACTCTGCCAGGTCCAAAAACTAGAGTGCTAAAACTCAAATTTGTGACGTCATAAAGTACAAAGTGTGGAGCTGAATGGTGAAAGATGTTCTAGATGAAAACGAGAGCACTTGGGGAATGTGTTGAGTTCATGAGTACATTTTCCTTTTGATATCTGAAATACGTCAATAGAATAAAACTTGTTTTGGGTATAAAAAAAGCAAACAAACATTCTGGGGGTCCACAAAATCAGGCTCCCAATCATTGTGTATGAAGCAGCTCCAGTCTTTATCTGTGATGAAATCATGTTTGAGAATAACTTCTCTGGTTTCTGGCTTTGAGGAAGAGCAACTCATATTCACTAATATCGTTTAAACTCGGCAACACCATGTTAATAACATATTGGAATCATGGTCCAGGTCCTTCCTTCCTGCTGCTGTCAGACTATACAACCAGCACTGCTCCCAGCAGACCACACACACCAGCTCACTTAAACTAACGTACAATATATCAAAATGTGCAGTTATTTTCCATGTGCAATTGGCATGCATATTTTTTTTTTTATTGTTGAGTTCTGCGGCTTGTTTTTAATATTTATACAGTTTTTTTGCTCTGTTCATCTTGTACTTATATTGCTTTGACATCCCTTTGCATGTGTAACAATGCAAATTTCCCCACTGCGGGACTAATAAAGGATTATATTATCTTAATTTAAGTGGTGTTTTCCATTAATGGTTATAATCTGATGATTATCATGAAATATCGTACCTGAGAAAGTGCTGACAGACTCCTTCTTGCGCAGATCGAAGCACTTCATGAAGCCATCCTGTGAACCGCTCAGCAGCATGTAAACCTCTGTGGGGTGGAAGCACACCTTGTTCACGGTGCGTTTGTGCTCAGTAAACAGCTGGTCCTGCTTGTTACGGGAGGGTTTTCCCAGGTTCCAGGTGACCACCGCCCCGTTGGTGGCGGCTGTGGCCAGCAGGTTCTCCTCCATCTGATGCCACATGACATCCGCACAGCTGAAGTTGAGAGAGGGTTTGCGGCCGACGCGCAGGTTCAGCTTCTCCACAAACTGCTCCTCCTCCAGGGCGTAGATCTTAAAGATGTTGCGGCCAGCTACAACCACTTGTGTGGCGTCACGGCACACACTGATGGCGTTGGCAGGAGCGTCCAAGTGGCAGAACATAGTTCGGCCACTGATGGAGCTGCTGCCGAGGGCTGTGGTAACCCGTGACATCTTCTCCATGTTCCTGGAGCAGAAAAAAGTTATTTCACTCGAGCTCAGGACAATAAAAGTGACAAGAATTTATCGAGAAGTGCAAATTTACAGCTTTTACAGCACTTTTTCAAAAAATACGAGCAACATGTTCAATGTTTTCAAGGCAGTTGAAAATAACCACCAGAAGGGGGCACTATAAGATGTAAGATTCATAGTCCACTTGGTGTCGGGGTCAGGAGAGGTGGCAGTGTTCATAACATTTATGTGTGTTTTACATCTTGGTCAATAAAACAGCTGCAGTGCTTACTTGTTGAAGAGCCGCTCGCCTCGTCACTGTCTGCAGCTGTCCAGTTTCCTCTTCCAGTGCTCCCATGAGAGCCAGCTTACTAGTGAGAGATTGTCATGTGAGCAAGACACATCATAATATCAGTGGTGGAATGTAACTAAGTATACTTACTCAAGTAATGTACTGAGAATAAGTGCAACCTTTAGGTACTTCTACTTCACTTGAGTGTTATGCAACTTTATACTTTAACAATTTAGTGGAAAATGTTATATTTTGAAGTCTACAACATTTATTTGACTAGTTTGTTTGTTTGTTTTTTACATATAAAAAGATATGATATGTTACTATAATGTGATGCAGTACTATACTGTATACAGGAGTATGCAAAGTCCACATTGAAAAACTACAACATTCAAATATTTTTACACATTGGTGATAAAAATAATCATATATTTTATAATAATGTAACACTGAGACATTGTGCATATATAATGAGTAGTTTTACTTTTGATACTTTGAATACATTTTGCTGATAAGAGATGTTTACCTTTATTTAAGTTACTTTTCAATTTCATGATTTTTACTTATTATGAAGCATTTTTTTTGACGAAGTTATTTTTACCCCTTTCTATTTCTGAGTTGTTTTCTACTATGGCATGGTATTATCCAGGTATGTAGTTGAGACAGATACTTCATGTTTATAACAAAATTTTAAAAAAAAAAAATCGAAAGGAGTACAGAAAATTAACTGAAAATTTGAAAAAAGAAAAAAAAGAAATGTAAAAAAAAGCCAATGACCTGGAAAATTATTATAATTCTGTTACATAATTATATGTGTAACTATAACAATATTTGTTTAATATGTATATAATATTCAAATAAGGACAATTACCTTGCCCCCTCCCTTCGCTTTAAATAAAAAAAAGAAAATTCTAAATCTATTAAATTGTTGCAATTTATTAAATATTTTCTTAAACATTTTGTTACTCTCTGTTGTGTAAATAAATAACAATAAAAAAAACGAGCATATTCCAACAGTGTGAGAGAGCCTGCTCACCGAAGTAACATAATGCACAATAACCTGCTAACAACACTGTCCACTGCCTGACATTACACTACCGGTTTCGTGCTTCGGTTGTGGTTCATTTTACCATCTTTGTCCGTCAGCTCCTCCACAGTGTTCACTTGTCTGCGGGTTTGTTGGCTAAAATCAGCTAAACTCGCTGCACTGTGGAGCTGCACCGTAAACATATGACTGGAATGTGATGCTAATGCTAGCTAGCTAACCTAGCTACCGAGCACTATTCCACAATGTAAAACCAAACAAGCCCGACGCGAGTTTGACAAGTGCGTCGAAGAAATAAATAAACGTCAAATATTGGATCCTATTGGGTGGCAGTGTCTATACAAATTCAACTACAAAGTATATCAGTGGACAAACCTTCTGAAACTGTTGCTCACAGCTTGCGGCACCGGAAGTACTTTTTTTTTTTTTTTGCATTCTCTTCTCGCGGGAATTCCGTATAAAATAACGGAAGCGTCGTCACACTTTCATTTAGGAGTTTACTTAACAGATTTCTGCTTTATTTTATGGAGAGCAGAGGTTTGTTTGTTTACAGGTGCTGGTGAGAGCTCTCTGCTGCCATGTCTCTGTTTGCCTGTGAGGATCCAGCCACATGGAGGGGTGTGTACGGGAAATACTGGGATGTAGTGGAAGCCAGATCCAAAGGCAAGAAACCCGGAAAACTGCTGAACCTTGAACAGTGGTAAATCATTTTTTTCTTATAGCAAAATCACTCATGAGACTGCATTTCACACTGTGCAGTAAATCAGCTCATTGTGCTGGCTTTCATTATGTTATATTACTGATTTTTCTTTGAGCCACTCACGTCTTGATCTAAGTAGCACTGTCATTCTTGACCTTTTGATTAAAAGTTTGGTTAAATTTATTTAAAAAACATGGGGAGGCGGGCAATGTGTAACACATGGAGACAAGAAAATGATTTACAAATTGTTAATTTATTTTTAGAGAATTAAATTATTTTGTCAAATAGGGGAAAATGCTCAGAAAACTATATTTATAAATATATTTTAATTTTCGTTGTCCTTTTCTTTTTAACTTTATGTTTTTGGTCATTTTCAGGTAATATTTCTGCAAATGTTTTACTTCTGTCTTGCTAATTTTTACTAAATTTCTCACTGTCTTCCCATCATGTTTTCAAAAGAAAAAAAACTATTTGCTCAGGTTTCAAAGGTTTAACCTTAATTTGTTTCCACTGCAACTGAGAAAACTCCACGTGCTGATCAAGGCCAAGATAAGATACTGTCCTGACAATCAGCACTTCACACACACGTAAACACCCTTAATATAAATGAGTGAATTAATTAAGATATGGAGTGTCAAACCAAAACAAACAAATAAAAACATCCTCATCCTTGTCCCATCCTTAATTTTGCTGTGCTTTTAAAATAGGCTAAAAGCTTTTTTTATGACTGAAAATATAACAAAGTATATCTATAGTTAGTCCTGTATATGAAATGCGTTGCATGACCTTAGTCGACCTTCACTTTGAGTATAAAAGTAAAGGTAACTGATGTTAACCTTTGTGCATCTGTGGTCAGGTACCAAGAGGAGCTGCCTACCCTCATTTCAAGTCGACCTGACAAATTTGTCACTCAGTCAGAGCTGGTGAAGCTGATGGAGTGGAAGCTCACTGTAAGTAGCATCTAGACTCATAATAATCGAATAATCGAAAAATAATAGAATCATAATAATCCCATAACAAAAGATTTGTCTCAGTCAGTAAATACTCCTTTAAACATTTAGTATAGTTATGAAGAGCCAATAACAGGCTAACAGCGCTCAGCTGTGTCCTTGAGTGGCCCCGTGTGCTTTTCTGCAGAGAGGGAAGTTCAGGCCGAGGCTGCAGCAGCTGGTGGCGTCCAACAGTGAGGACACCGTTGAGAAATGTTCCAGAAAGGCCTTCAGCCTCCTGCCTGATGTGCAAGCAGCGATCGCAGAGCTCAGCTCCCTGAAAGGAGTCGGCCCGGCCACCGCTTCAGGTCAGCACATCGTCTCCACTCTGTCTCTGAAGACGCTGTATTGAACCTGCTTTCAAGCAAACAGATAAAAGCTTAAGTATTCATATTGATGAAATGTCTGTGTGATGCTGTTAAAAACACAAAGTGAAAGCCTTCTCAGTAAGTATACACTGTAGGATTGAGCGGCGGGGACTCCCTGCTCTCTGTTTAAATAGTTTGTATTCACCTCATGGCTGCACTCAGCTTGGCTTGGGGCTGACTGTCCATTTGGTTCCAGCTGTGTTGGCGGCAGGAGCTCCAGAACAGGCTGCATTCATGTCAGACGAAGCCATGGAGAGTGTACCGGGACTGAAGCCCATCCAGTACACAGCCAAACACTACACTCTCTACCTGGGCAAGATGGTCGAGTGCACTGAAAAACTAAACAAAGGTGAGCTAATGATAAAGGATACAAGGCTGGTGGGTGCATCTGTACACAAAATATGATACGACTACTAAAGAAAATACTATTAGTTTGTCAAGAACATGCTTAATGTCTCCAGGATCGAAACAAAACATGGAGAAGCAGCACTCAGTTTTGGTGCGCCTCATGTCTGAGACAAACTCAAGGAAAACAGCATCATTCTTTTAAATCAAATCATGTTTCTGTTTATCTCTTTAACCCTTTGAAACCTGAGCAAATCTGCTTGATTTCTTTCAAAAACATGGGAGGGCAATGAGCAATGAAAGAAGTGACCCCCAAATTTGCAAGAACTTAGCAAGAAGTACAAGAAAATTACCTGAAAATAAGAACAAAAGAAAGAAAGGAAAAGGAAAGCAAAAAAACTTACTTACTTTTAATCTCCTGTTTAATACATTTTAATTATACCTTTAAAAAGTGTATAAAAAGTGAAAGATTTCATGTTATTGTTCCACAACACTGAATCAAAGGGAGCTTAATGCAGCCTTTTTTTTTTTTTTACTCTTTTTAATTGAAAAAGACCCTTTGATGTATTTTGCATTTTCTACTTTTAATTATTTTACATCACTTTGATATTAAAAGGTTTTTTTCTTTTGATCAGTGTTTTAACAAAAAAGCCTCATGAACTTTACTTTGATTCTGATGCCCGGCCTCCCCTCTCGTCCTCAGTGGATCCCCAGCAGGACTGGACGCCCCACAGACTGGAGCTGTGTTTGTGGGCGTTTACCACAGCCAAACAGCAGCAGCTCCCACTTCTAAAGGACGTTGATGTGAAGGCCGGCAGTGTGGCGGAAAAGTGCTCCGACGCTGACCAGAGACCAACGAAGAAGCTCAAAACAAGATAGAAAATATTGCACAGTATTTTTGACATTAAATATGCTTTAATATGTGGTGTTTTTTTTGTATTTTTCCAATATAATAAAGCCTTTTTATCAGAGAGTATACTGAGCATGTTCTGTTTTTTTAGTACTTATGTGTTAAGGTTTAAAAACGTTATATAAAAGCCCCAATCACATTTCCAAGATTAGTTATGCTTTAATGTGAGCAAATGTGACCTAATGATAGTTTTTTGCTGCAACAATAAAGAAATTTGATAACATGTAACTGAGTCGTACACCTGCAAGCTAAAAGTCTCAAAATCTGTCTTCACCTGGACTCCAGAATGATGATAATCAGGGTTGTTAAGTTATCAGAGAATCTACCGATTATTTAATCGATTAACACTCCAAAAATAATCAGTTCACTATGATAAAGAACTAAAAATACAATAAAATAAATACATTTGAGAACCTAAAACCAGTCATTTTTTGTGATTTCTACTCAAAAACACATAAAATATCACTAATCCATTAATTGTTGCAGCTCACTGATAACAACTTTGTGCTTAAATACACTAAAAAAGCAATAGGGTGTTGCCACAGTATTATTCTTTATTTATATTGTTTCTAAATTAAAGCAAAGTACAATGAACAGTACAAAATAAAACAAAATATATTCATATATATACAATATAAAATGGTTCCGTTCAGAACATTTAAAAAGTACAATAGATTGTGAAATAATTAATGAGGACTTTGATATAAATTATCCATATGTAAATTTAGTTTTTCCTTTAGTTTCCTCATGACCAAGAGAAAAATAGCTTCTTCTGCTTTTTCTTTTTGTAAACGCTGTGTTGGTTCAACCTCTTGTCTGATTTCAGAGATTGAACCTTGTAAGCTTGGCACCATTTTTTTTTTATCGATACAAGTAAGCAGCTCATGAAAACTACCACAGCAGCACAAATATGACTTTTTTTTTTTAAATTCTAAACCTTCAGAGGGAGACGACTCATTTTAAGAAACCATCTGCTGATATTTGCATGACCTCCAATGGCTCAGGCAGTTTTTGTGAACATGAAAAGAATTTGTACCTAGAAAGCGGGAAACCAAGACTTAAACGATGTTCTCTGTTACAAACCGGAAAATATACTCTTGTCTCCAGAAAGAAACCCTAAATGCTGTTACAGACAAACTCTTATTATGCTTGTTTCTAGCTATGGCAGACAAAAAAAACCCATTGATCACTGATTTTTAAAGTTCAATACTGTAGACTCTGCACTTTTAGCATAACTGATAGCTATTTAGCTATCCACAGTATTGTGGCACTGGGATTTAGAAATGCATGTTCAGTCTGCACTGTCCCATCCAGTTTATGTTGTTCTATTTTACCAGCTAATTAAAGGTGCAGTATATAGGATTTAGTGACGTCACCCATTGGGTTACCGACTGTCGTTTTAAAGCCTCGAGTTTGGCACTTGGGCTGTCCCCATCTTGTTTTTTTGGTGCCAAAAGTGAATATATTTAAATATATTCACTTTTGGCACCAAAAAAAAAGTGAACATATTTGCATGAAAGGGTGGCGTTGTGGAGGAGCACAGGGTGGATCTGAATCACAGACTGCAGCAAACAGTAGCAACACCTTGTAGACCGCCTGTCACTCAAGCAGCCCCACCATTAAATATGCCGAACGTTCTGCCTTTTTTACCTCCATACAATCGTAATGACTGTTGAAATTAGCTCTAGAGACCAAAACCGTTTTTTGTACCAGGCTGTGAACATGTTTATTTCTTCTGTAAAGTTGAACATTTTAAAATGGGGATCTACGAAGATTTACTCTACTTTTTTAGCCAGCCTCAAGTGGTCATTTGATTAAGTGCAGTTTTTGGCCTCTGCACTGTGTTCATTTTTCAAGCTCAGAGGTCCCCACTTAGTTCAATACTGCATTTCAACTGATGCGTTCTGCTTCTTTACATGGACTGTTAAACTGCATTTCAAACGTAACCAGAACACTTCCAAAACCATAATCTCGCCCCATATGCAGAATCAGTTTACACAGATCAATGAACACCTGACAAAGTAATCAAAACAGCTTCTGTGGTAGTTTCCACTACAATCGGTGCCACCAGGACCACATTTTGCCATGATGAAACTGCCACGCTGTTGAAGTAGTAAACATTCTATTCAATTTCTGACAAATGAATCCTACAAACTGCACCTTTAATATAAATTCTGACTGTGTTGCACATTTTTATCACTTACAGGATAATCAGAGAACTAAAGCCAAATGTCTGTAAACCAGCATTTCAGGTTTCAACACCTTCACACGTTTACATACATACATTTACACTGAGAGCGTATGTACTGCTGTTGTAATTCAATCTCTGGAGCTACAGTAGCCTGCTTTACCTGCACAGTCCTGCAGTGAGAGTTACCCATATATATCAAAGTAGCAATAAACACTAAGAAAAGGCAACCTGGCTGGCTTGTTGGCGAGCAGCAGTTCGGAGCAGCTACTGGATATAATAACAGCTTCAGTTGTTTGCACTGCGGCTTCTCTCTCCTATGGATTCTGTGCATGATCATGTTGAGTAACAGCTGACAGTAAAGCAGCCTTTCTGCCCTGTGCTTAGTCTTGGGCGCATATATGATAACAAGGCATTGGGCATAACAGCACAATGGATTGGCATAGGGAGATAAAAAAGCATCAAAGAATGTTAATGGCAGTAGAGAATATGGCACATGCCAACATGTCAGTAATAAGTGCAAAAAAATGCCCAAAAATGAGAAAATACAGGAAGAAGAAATAAGAAACAGCAGAGAAATGTCAAGTATGCTGCATATTTGAATCAGACGAGTGCAGAAATAAACAGTATTTTGTGTACAGTCACATCAAGAAGGTGTGAATGAGGCTCAGACAAGTTGGCACTGACCTTTTAACATCATCTTGCACCGCAGTCGTGACTGAAACCAATCAAACGGGGGGAGGGGGACCGTGGATTACCCAAAGATGATGGATCACATGTTACTGATAGTCGGTTCCTATTCAGCTCATGCCATCCCTCACTGTGCCTTCCTCACACTGCTGAAAACAAATGTGTCACTCAAAAGACAGCAATTAAATTAACATCATGCAGCCTGTCAGATCCACTTATTAAAGGAAGATATCCTGTTTACGGTCTAGCTTTGAGCTCTCTGGTGTATCCCCGTAACAGCCATGCATCATCCTGACACTGGAGGTGTTGTGACACGAGCACGACGGGATTGGAGAGCACGTACGCTGCTTTATGAAGAGTGCCAACACTGTTGATTCTGCTGTTTCTGCTGTCCTGCCATCCCTCACAAACCAAAAAGCCGTCACATGCTGTCAAGCCAGAGGATGCGAGTCAAGTCTCGATCACGTCTCCTTTAAGATGCTGTCTGAGAGCTGGAGACGGCTTTTGTCAGACAGGAGGTGACTCTTTTTTCTTTTTTTTGAAGGTGTGTTGGTGCTGTGCTTGGCTCAGGTTCAGATTTGGCTTACAGAGAAGTAAATAAACTACTCCTGAAAACGTTGCCCTTCCACCTCGTTATTTAAGAAACATTCACTGCTTTTCTTCTCTGTTTGTGATGCTATTGTCAACAAGTCTTTACAAGATACTAATAGGTCCAGTGTGTAACATTTAGGGGGATTAAGTGGCATCTAGCGGTGAGGATTGCAGATTGCCACCAGCTGAAACTTCTCCCAGTTAGAATTTCTTCAGTGTTCATTGTTCAGGAAGTTTATTCCAGGAGCCAAATTATCCACAGAGGTCTCTTCCTCTGCAAAACCAACAGACCTGGGCTACATTCAGCCCCCCAAAACATAGCAAAATGTTTATTTAAACAGAAACAGTGGTGAGCTGAACACCCTGTGCCAAAGCAAGTGTAAAATGTAAACAAAGCATTTAAGTACAAGACATACAGGACATGTATTTATATACACATCGCTGCTGATTTTGTAACACATCTGACACACCCAACAAACAGGAGAAAATATACCTAAAGGCCCGTTGCACACCGTTTCAAGGATACGTGTCGTTTAGTCCAGAAATCGTAGCAAAATGCTGCAAAAAGTTTTGAGATCCAATGTGCTTTTTCACACAAAAATCCAGCCCCTCCAGGATGTTGTGATAGTACAAAATAACAATAATTCAGCAAATGAATCTTTTTTTTTAAATTTTAGAATATTTTTGTGGCTTTTTTGCCTTTACTTGACAGGACAGATATGACATGAAAAGGAGAGAGAGAAAGAGAGAGAGAGAGAAAGAGAGACAGAGAGAGAGGGGATGACATGCAGCAAAGGGCTGAGGTCAGACTCGAATCTGTGGCCTCTGCGGCAAGGACATAGCCTTTGTACGTGGGATGCCCGCTGCACCAGCTTAGAGCCCCAGTTCTTGTGAATTCTGTGCAACCTAGCAATTTCATCCAATTACTGCCACTTCACTGCAAATTCAACTATTCAAAACGGATAACTGTCATATCAGTGTGTGATTGCTGGCACCATTTAAAAGCTTGTGTCAAATGTTATTTCTGCTGTGTTAGCTCATGCTCGCCCGGCAGAGAGAACAGGAACAGGAGCAGGAGCGGCTTACGGAGCCGGTCCTTCAGCAACGTTTTGAATGGCAGCAACATCTGATATCCAGCAATAGCCCCCATACCCACCTAACCCACCATCACTGATTCTAATCCTGAAGGAAACACTCCATGATAATTATGATAGCCTCTGAATGCAAGACAGCATCTTGTTTGCATTTTCATTTGCCACCAAAATTTCATTGCAAATAATCCCCACAAACACTGCAACTTTCATCGCAATGTTTTAGAAAAGCTGCAATAAAATCAGGCATTTCAGACCACAGCAATCACAAAAAAACATGAACTCCTGGATGGACTGAAACTCAGTGTTTCACTGACGCTTGTAAACACTTACGGGCTGCTAACTATGACGCGAAAATGCAAGTGGCCCTAACTATAGCCAGCATTTAGTTTGTCCGTTCTGGGCCATGGTATAAACATGATGGTGCAGCATGGCGAACACCATGGAAGAGGATCTGCTCCGTATGTAGGAAAAAATGGTTCATTCTAAAGTAACGAAAACACAATGTTTTTTTTTTTAGGTGATTATACGCTAAAGAAAACACACTTATCATATTATACTGCCAAAATTTCCCACAAAATCCTACACACTGG
Organism: Plectropomus leopardus; assembly: GCF_008729295.1. Classification (NCBI taxonomy): domain Eukaryota; kingdom Metazoa; phylum Chordata; class Actinopteri; order Perciformes; family Serranidae; genus Plectropomus; species Plectropomus leopardus. The sequence goes on along the minus strand of NC_056481.1, from coordinate 17,344,634 downwards.
ACCTTTAATTAAATGAAACACTGGACATGTCACGTGTAGAGTATCTTTTAAGGGGCAACTAGAATTCACAAGCCTTCGATTTTAGTCCTGCATGTACTTCCAGAAGGGGTAATATTCACAGTTAATGTGTTCAACGAAAACATAGCCATTTACTAGCCCTTTTTACAACCCTTTTGGGTTCCTATGAATCTTCAGTTAAAGAGGCACATTAACCTCCTCTCAGGCATACTCTTTATCTTCATTATAGGCTAACAGGATATGTATGCATTATTCATCCATGTATCTTTGCTATCCCAAGCAATAATATTCCCTAGTATACATAAGTTTCCATCAAGGATGTATTATTACCATATACTGGCTGATGTTTTCTTTTTTTAAATGCATCTGAAAATGGCTTGTTTTGGCTATATCATACAGATTTCCTCATTTAACACTGAGTCTTCTGTTAGTACTGACAGTTTCATGTGGAAGCAAATGCTGAGGACTGCATTTATGGCCAACTATCAAAACTGGCAAATGCATAACATTTTTTCCCCAGGCAGCCAGTGGACATTCAAATGAATTATTGATTGAAAGACTGAAAAATGGAACGTGGCATGAGTAAATGTAATTGCTATCCTCGCTTCAGCTTTCCAAAAAAGCTTGAATCACTCCGGAGATTATGTATGACAGAAGCTCTGTCCATAATTTGTTATTTTGCAAAAAGAAGAGCTGCAGCGAGGTGTCGGCAGCGCTGCAGGGGAGAGTTTGGAGACGCGGGCACTTGAAAAAAATTAAGCTGCACTGACTATAAACAAGCTGGCGAAACAAGTTCTGAAAATGTGTCTCGCTACATGAAAATACCTCAAACAGTCCAGCAGAGTTTCACAGGCTTGTACTGTTGTCACACAGTTTGTCTTCTTTCACCTCACCTGTTGAATATTCACAATGAAGAAATTAAGTTCACACAGACAAAAATAAGTTTCACTGAAGCTACCAACCAGCAGGTTTCAAACCAACAAACTTCTTTTTTTCCTCTTCTTTTACCCTCTCAAATTAGTTCTTTCTATGGCTTATTTTGTAAAGCACTGAAGATTTATAAAATCAAGTGAGCTTGAGTCGTCGTGGTCATCTAACAAACCAGGGGATTCTGCCTCAAAGACTATTTTTCAAAGCCATACAGGAGTTATCAGAAGAACAACAATCATAGCATTTATGTTGCACCATTTGAAACTTTTCTCTTTTCCCCCTCAAAGAGGAAAAAAAATACAAATAAATATACTCTTGGTTATGAACATACAATATACACATCCACTATCAAATGAAAAATGGGGACAACTTAATAACACTGTTTTTTTTCTTTATAGGTACATTCCTTTACAAAAGTATACAGTCCCTAAGAATGAGAAACTGAGGTATAGACTGGGCCCGACAGAGAGACCCCAATGCCCTCTGGGACACGAAGGTCAGAGGTCAGATGATGACACATCCGTGCCCTCCCCAGTTCAGTCTGTCAGAGCGAGAACAGGCAGAGGCCAATATGTGTGTGAGTGTGTGTGTGAGTATGTGTGTGTACATGTAAGTGTATTCCTCTTCTGTTTGTCCACCTACAGAATCAGGCAGCGGCTGCTCTCACAGACAAAGAGGAGAAGTGTGTGTGTGTGTGTGTGTGTGTGTCCTTGTCTCGCTGAGAGCCACAGAGCATGACATGGCATATTTTACACGGTGCGCCTAGCAAGTCGGTGGTTAGTTTGACACAGCAACAGGAGTTCACTCGCTTAAGTGATGACCATCCACAAAACTTAAGCTGTCATTTTCTCACAACCTATTCTTTTTTTTTCTTTTCCTCTCCTGTCACGCTTTCATTTCCCATCTTCACATCTTGTCTGTGTTGTGTGAACTATGTTTCTGTATCCACAGTGTAGGTATCATGTCATGAAAATAACATAAATAACAAAAAAATGCATGTCTTCTAATTTTTAAAGACCCCATGAAGTGAAAATGACGGTGTTGCCTCGAACATTAAGGTATTTCTTTAAGATGACAGAATCCACATAAAACTTTCCTAAAATATTTAAAACGTTTTTCCTTCATTCTTCCTGCAACTTCTGTGGGAAGCCAATTTGCACTCAGGAAAAATTAATTCTGATTATTTCTTATAATCAGGCTGGAGCTCAAATTGAAGAACATGATCTTATTGTTTTATGTTTTGTGTGCTTGCAGTTATCCAAACCGCCACAGTGACCCCTGTGAGTTACAGCAGGGCTGTGGAATCAAAAACTCATATCAGCAATTTTATTTCATTGGTGCTTCTGTATTTTATTCATTTATTGCTGTCCCGAAAATTAAACGTGTTCTTCCTGAAATTCTTCTTTAAATATTCATTTAAAGCTGCTGCAGCTCTGATTTGCAGCATAGTCAAAGGACTCAGATTCAGGTGTCTACTCTGCTTAAGTGCCTTCAAGCATAAACCCTATTAGTTTAAGGGGCATCTTTGCAGCTGATCACTGAACTTCACAGCACACCCCTACTGTTCCCTTTAATTCCCATTCCTTTTCACCGCAAGAACGCGTCATCAACTCAGATTCTTCCTCACACGTATGAAAGATGCACTCAAAGAACGACCGATGAAAAAAGCTTTTCAGAAAACCTCTGAAATAAAGAGCCCAACGGCTAAATGCTCACTCAAAGGTTAGTGCTGGTAATGTGGATGAGATTTCAACGTATAAAAAGATAAAATGCTCCTCAAAATGGATCTGAGGAACTTTCACCTGTACTTGTTGCTACTGTAATCCCTCTTTAATAAAAGAGACATATTTCTTTGATTTGCAAAGTATCTGTAAAAAAAGGATTCTTGGTCGATTTTCGTTTCGAATGATTTCATATCATTTCATTTGGGTCTAACTTGAGAGGTGATGGGAAAGTTAACTATGGTCAAAGGGGAGCCTTTGTTTGGAGCGTGGTTGGAGTCAGTGTGTATGTGGAGGACGAGGGCCTGTGGGAGGGGGGGGCGGGGGCCTTCATCAGGGAGGAAGCTTTATCTCCACCTCCAGCAGCTCATACGCAAAGATGTTCCAGAAGATGGCGAAGAGGAGGAAGGTGATGAAGGAGAAGACAATGACCCACCAGGAGCACTGTTTCTGCAGACTCTCCTCGTAGCTGCGCAGAATCAGCAGCCCCATGCTGATACCGACCACCGCTCCTGACAGGTGTGCCATGAAGCTAGGCTGGGGCCCCGAGGAGGGCAGCGGTGGTGAGAAGCGGAGCCAGACTGCACGACCCACCTCCGAACTCACTGTGGAGGACAGAGGAGAGATCAAAGACAGACGGCCCTGTTTAAATGATCTATAACATAAGGTCTAAAGAGTATAGCAAAAGTACAGTTAGGGCCTTTCAAACTACTCTTTTCCTGGTTTAACGATGCATCATATGGGTTAAAAAAAGGCCCAGGAGGCAAAGGGGTTATATTTAATTCCTTAATCACTTAAAAGGTGTGTTCTGGCTGTAACATGAATTCAACCGATCAGAGTATCATCTCCCATTTCCTTTAAAAGCCAGATGCGCCTGCACCTGACACACACAAAGTTTTGGCGAGTTGGAGAAGTGAGTGGTTTTCTGTTAAGAGTAATGCAATAAGAGCAGTAATGCCAAATATCGTGGGGCATTTTAAGCAGCAAAACTGAAAACGGTAGTTATAAAATTGCCAAAGGAAACAGAACTAAACCCTTAGCTTCTGAAATAAGCAACAATGTTGCGCTGCTCCTTTTGCATAAATGTGCACAGCGTCTCTCTTAATGTGGAGTCGGACAGTGGCTGTGCAGCTATTCATTTTTCCCTCATTAAAGATGACTTACTTCACCCAGCCGTAGCCCAACTGCGTGTCCCTGTGAGTGACAGGCAGTGTACGGGCATTGTGAACTCGCCTATGTGAGCATATCTTACCATCTAAATAATGTGCACATAGCGAGACATGCTGACTTCACAGCACGTTTTAGTTGGTTAATGGCGCAATAACTTCCTGCTGCCTTAGAAAAGCAATGTGCTAACGATGCATCGACCACACCTCATTTTAAGACATACACACCCATGGGAGCACAAATGGGCGCATGTGAGTTTTTTGCTTAGACAACGATGGCGCTGCCTCTTAAAATGACAATTGTCTCAGTCTGAAACTAGCATGACATTCGTGCTGCGCAAGTCAAACTCTGAAAACCACTCCCAATGTGAGGGACAACTATCATTGCCACAGTATGCAACCAAGGGCTTCAATGCTGACAAAGTGCCTGTAGCTAGCTAAAAACATTAGACACCAGCATGTCAAATGATTATTTTAGCAACCAATCTCTACCAGAGAAGAAAAGTTACATTGACAAACTCAATATTGTTGGTATATTTAAGTTCCCCTTCTCCTTACCTCACTCATCCTGGAGAAATGATCCAAGTGAATGGCCACTTCAATATTTACAACTATTTCATCAAATCACCAGGTAAGATCATCAGTTGAGCTAACAAAGATTGAAAATAGTAATTACATAACTTAGTTAGCATCAACCTCTACAGTTTGCTTGGTTTAATTAGCAAAATCCTTGCTGCTCATCGGCATATAAGAGTCAGGATCCCCCAGGTTTCTCATGATTACCTGCTGATGCCTTATATGTTATTGCTTGAAAATTCAGTATTTTGGTTCAGCATCTTATAAAAATTTACTTATGGATTATTTATCATATTAGTTGTGCATCCCACCACAAAGCAGCTTATGGGTATTTTTGTGTTGTTTGGTAGCAGATGTTAATGACAAAGAGACATCTTCACACTATACAAAGTCAATGGAGAGCGGTAAACTGTCTTCCTCTTCTTCTGGTGGGACTTGAAAGCGCTCTGTCTCTATACGCTGGGTGTAAGATCGGACCCAGAATCTCATTATTATCTGTTCCTGACTGGAGCTGCAAGGACATCAGAGCAGACTACAGTCCTGTTCCTCAGTCAAGAACAGTTTGACATTGGAGAAATTCACTCATTTATGGGAAGAGTTTTCAAATGATAAATAAAGTCATAGTGCAATGCAATGTTTTCTGGTTCTGTTGGTATGAAACATTAAGCTGAGTTTATTTGGCTTTCACAGTGACTTACATCTCATATAAAATCACAATGTTTTTCATAATCCTTCTAAAAAAAGGAGTCATTACAATAATGACGTATAAAGAAAAGAGCCTAGGACTGAGTTGACTTCAAGTCAATACCTGACAATGAGCTATTCTAATGTAGTACGTGTTTTATCAAAGTCTACTTCTGCAAGCAAACAGAGGTCACAGGAGGATTTAAATGGATCTTCTAAAAATTGCTTTCAAATGTTATTTGCCGTTTGGTTGTCGCTGCTCTCCTCAGAATAAATACTCGAACGCTATGTATAACACCGGAGCAAATGTAAATTCAGTCTTCACAGTATCTCGCACAAACGATGTGTCACATTTTATTTAGAAATGCTGTATTCCCTGTTTGTAAAACACTGAGGAGAGATACAACATTCCAGCAGAGACTCGCTGCTCTCTCAGTTCGGGGGCGGCAGGCTCGGGACAGATGGAGGGAACATATTGCTCACTAATGAAAGTCGCAGTGTATCGGCCCTCGTGTGGAGAAAAAGGACAAGTGGTATGACTGAAATGCTTTGAAAACAAAGCAACATGTTCAATGACAGTGCCTCTCACTCTGAGCAAATGACAAAGAAAGCTTGAGTAGCCTGTCTGTTGCTCAGCTTTGAGAGGATTTGAAACAGATGATTAATACTCAGCTTGAACTATGAACAGGTGTGCAGAAATTAAATATGCTAAGAATGAAAGGTCATACACCCTCTCTAGTCAGTGATAGAACTATATATCAACATATGATTAGCAAAAACGGGATCAGAACTGCAGGGCTTTGTGAGTAAATCTGGACAACTTACTGCAAACAAGCGCCAGGATCATGCGGAGCAGCTTGTATGGACAACGCATCCCGGCCCAGTTCTGCAACACAGAGCAAAAACAGCTCGTCAGCATAAACAACCACGACACAAACAAACAGCCATATATGCGAATATAATAACAGCCTGGGAACAAACAGCTCAGTAAGTCTCCTCTGGACCTGAAAGAAAGACGTTCTATATCCATATGAGAGTGGAGGAAGCACTTAACATTATGCTCATACGCGATTATACACCTGGCTGCTCTCCACTTACTGGTTCCAGCCCGGTGGCACTCCATTAATTAGGACTAAGATAATTTAACAGAAGAGGAGAATGGGCCAATAAATGGTCGTTGTGATTCTCCGGGGGAAACGGAACAATGGCATCCTGACTTAGAATAACACATTTACTCCCTGGGATGAAAAATTGTACAAATCACGTCCTTCCTTAAGTTCTTCGTTGAGGGAATATGACCCACGGAGAGTGTCTGTCCTCTTCTTTCAGAGCAAAAAAAGAAACGGTGATGCCATGCAATATTGAAGACAGAGGTGAATATAAATAAAGCCTGCTGTGACGATACGTTAAAAAACAAACAAGGAGCGGCAGTACCTGTAATGTCACAATATTTCTGCAGATAAATGATTTATATCATTGAGTGGAGAGGTCAACACATTAATGCAGAGGAGGAGGTTAGAGCTGGGTGTGATGTGGTGTTGCTGCTCTCTGATGGGAACCAATTAGCTTTGACATGCCTTCGCTCTCACATGAGACGGACGGCGATCTTTGACCAAATGACAGCCGATCTATTTTGCCTGTAACATTGTTATCACACTGCTGACATTGAGTTGGAGAATTGCTGAGGTAATCTGATGTATGTGTGCAGAAGACATACATATAAAAACTCAATACGCCAGGAGCTAGTTTAACTTTAAAGCTATACTACTCAGGATTGTTGGTTATTGTTAGTAAACACCATAGACTATATAAATAATGGACGTAACATGACGTCACCGACTGGTTTGTGGACTGCCGTTTTGAAGCCTTGAGTTAGGCATTTTGGATATAGCCATCTTGGTTTTTTGGAGCATGAAGTGACCATATCTAAATGAAGGACTGGAGCTGTGGATGAGCGAGGGGTGGATCTGATTCAGGACTGTGGTGGGGTCTTGCAGACAAACTGTCACTCAGGCGGCTCCGCCCTTAAAAAAGCGCAACTTATTGAAAAGTAAAAGGGTGAGTTTTTTTTTTCAAAAGCATCCCCTGTACAGTTGTCATGAATGTTGAAAATATGACCAAAAGTGTTATCATTATTTTTATTATTATTTTATATGACATATAAATTAAAATTCATCAAGCCTATGAGATTTTTCCATTCGATTATGGATCATTGCAGGAAATAGGCTCTGTGGTAAACAAACGTTTATGACGCTCACACATTTGGTTCAGCAAGATACATTTAAAAAATGAACAAAAATAAAATCAGGATTTTTGAAGCCTAAATGCAACTGGTGAAGTCGGCACAGTTTGCCATCATGACGTTCTGTAGTCTCAATCAGCCACTTGTTGGCGACTGTCTTTTTTTTAAGACTCACAGAAGTTTCACAGTTTGTAAGTGGAGTATTTATTATTGATGTATTTTATGTCATAGACCAAAATGTTAAAGTCTCATAAGTTTGTGTTAAACACAGACCTTATTTAAGGCTTCTAACCAAAAAAACACTGACTTTGAGACGAGGAAACCGGAGCTTCTGAAATGCTAACAGATTTGCAGGTTTTAGGATTCATTACTGGAGTTCTCTATGGGGAATGACCTTGTTTTGAAGCCAGCCTCAAGTGGCCATTAGAGGAACTGCAGTTTTTGGCACTTTGGAATTGGCTTCACGCTCCAGTCTCTGAGGTTGCTGCTTGGTAAACACGTTCTCCAGCAAAAGTGAAAGTAAACGTCAATCCCAAATTCACCCTCATTTGGCGCTTTGCCTTGCTATACTTGTGGGGGGGTTTGTTTACTCTGTCTCTTGGATGAAAACGGATGAAAATAAGAACAAAATACAGGCAGAGGGCAGAGTCTTTTCAGATAAATAAACCACCACACACTTCTAGTGGGTCACACATTATGATTAAGAGGAATTGCTTCTGTATAAATCTATACCTTGTTTCCTAGGAGTATCCTGCAAAGTATGCCTTTAAAAACATCATGATTTAAGATTTAAGGGCAATGTCAAGAGTTGAATCTGTTCGCTACACGGTTCCAAGATGTATTCTGACAATTTAGCAGGAGCTGCATGACTTCTAGGGAGTCACGTCCACAGCAACACAGCTCGAAACTTCACTGAACCTGAAAATGTCTGCTGAGTGAAATGGATGATGATGCTCAATGGCAGATGGCCGGGAATTTACTGGGTCGAGACTAGACGAGGTTTGGAGATTTCCTTCAAAAACACAAACTAGGAAAAAAAAAAAAACTCATCAGAGCAGAACTAAGACATGCCTTAAAGGATTTCCCTGCAACAAACAGGCATCAAGCGTAACAGACCAAATAAACTGTCTGTTAGCTGCTACGAGCACACTGTTACAGTTATACAGTCTTTGCTTTGGGCCCGTCAGCGCACTTTGATTTCTATCCCTGCTGGCATCTCAGCTGCCCACAGTGAACAGCAACATTAGTTAAAGTGATTCGTCAGATGTAACACCAACTCGAGAGTTGAAGAGAATGTGGAAGGCATTTCACATATAAACCTCGTGACAGAAACCCCCACAAATAAATACTGGGGAAAAAAGCTCTCCAGCAGCATCAAGGGAATCCACTGCTTGTTTGTATGTTTTTCAGTGGACATAAATAAACACAGTTTTAATAATTAATGTCAGAAATGCAAGTCCATTTGAGACTCATCGATACAAATGATGAGCAATGTGAAAACATTGAAAAACAAACGTGAAAAAAATGTTATGGTGGGGTGCGCTACTCAAGTTCAAAATGCTTCTCTGAAGAGATGGAATATTCAATAGCAATTTTCTAAAGGCTGTTGCGCAATAAAAACTATTTACTATACCGATGTGATCCTACTGCAGCACAGAGAGCCTCCGACAAATATTGTATAAAATACATACACGTAAAATACAGAGCACTAAACATGTAAGAGTGCAGCCCTGGTTGTTGGTGGGAGTGTGTGGTGTCCATCTCACACCATGTGGACGGCTCTGACATTTCGTCTCCATTGAAAACCGCTTACAGATGCGACAATGGAGCAATGATGATGACAGTTACCATGACAACGTTGGCCAGATGCGCTGAGCACAGAGCATAGACCCCTCCGGAGCCCCCCACCACTGGAGCACGCATGTCAGTGATGGACACTGTCAGCGAGCCTGCAGAGAGACACAGAGAGAGAGATAGATTAGGAGCGCAGATGTAAGAGAGGGAGAGCACGCAATGCAGGGAGAACAGTGTGTGAATGTGTGTGTTAGGCTGAAAAAGAGAGAGCGCAAAGGAAAGCATTTTAAAGCAGAGGGGAAAAACAAAGGCAGAGTCAGATTACTCATCACGCAGCAGCACAAGTCACCTTCCCAGGAGCATTTTTCTAAAAAATCTCTGAGTAAAAATCATCCTCTGTTAACAGAGACTGTACTACACCAGCTGACCTTCACATGCCCTTTAAATTTACATCTACAATACATGACACACACTCTCACACAAACACACACACGTGCGCACACATTCGCACATGCACAGTACTATTCAGGCTTTGCTATGTAAGCAGTCTGCTAAAACTGCAGCTGACTAATTACATCAAAATGGTAAAGAACTGAAACAGAATATTTCCTAATTGGATTTTCCTTCAGGACGCTGCAATTAAAAAAAGGCCATCTTAAAGTGATCTCTGATCAAAGTGAGGCCAGGAGAACAAAGGCGAAGCTCGCTGAAGAGGACAATTTCCAATTTGTGTGCTTTAAAGATGCTTCGCGTTATATTCATGAGCAAAATGCAATCTGGTATATGAAGAGATGGACTGAAGCCAAATGTGCTGTTTAAAAAGTTATAATAGGTAAAGTAAAGCGGTGGTCATGGCAGTGACGGAGACATGAACATTATGGCACACTGTACGGTAAAATGATTGCACACTTGGACATCCTTGTTAAAAGAATTGATGCTGTTATTTATGAGGGGTCATTTTCATGTAAGATTCAAGATTTTTGTGCTCAAATACCAATTCAATGCAGCAAGTCCTGAGTCAAGTCCCAGATCCTAAAGTTTGAGTTTCAAGTCCTAAACAAGCCATATTGCTTATTGTTTTTCACCTAAATGCCATCTTAAATTTGCAAAAATCATGAATGGTTTTTAAATTTGTATGTCTTTGTTAATCAGAATCATTATCAGATGTATTGCAAAATAGTTTTTCACCTACATGCTATAAACTATAAAAATATAGTAAAGTACTGCAATACGTAATGTGAATATAAAATAGAGAAGTTACAATAAAAGTATGACAAAGATACTTTTGAAAAGCACTACAAGTGTAACTGAACGTAATCATTAAAGTGGTGCTGGAATTGCATTTTAATAACATACAGCACTATTAACTAAAGCCACAATTAGCTGAGCACCCAAATTAGCTCGTCAACTATGTTTAAATTAGCCTCACCTTCTTCCCCTGTTGTTTGTCCAACATGAGTTGTCAAACAAAGCTGGAAGTTGTTGCGTCTCCATCTGTACTTTTTGACCCAAACCTTTTTGTACGATGCTGTTTGTTTATTGCTGAACACTGAGTAGTTTTTATATGGGAATCAAATTATCTTTAGTATCAATTTTTCTCAGTAATGTTATGCCAGTTCTTCATTATTCTCTCCTGCAGATTGATTGGATGCTGACTGTTTCAAACAAAGTGTAACTGAGGAATTAAGTGCTGACTTTCTGGGAATGAATAGTATTAATGTTAGTTGATACAGGAAATGAAAGGAAATCAAGTGCTCTGTGGCATTCTTTTTTAAAAAATAGAGAGAGACTGAGGGAGCTGTCAGTCAAGCAGTCTGAGCACGCCCCCACACAGTCTGAGAGGAGGTCTAATCAGGTAACTAGTGGAAACACCTGTGTGGGTGGACCATAGCTGTGAAATGGGTCTTTAACTGTCAATCTGTCAGAAAGTATTAAAATAAGTAAGAAACATTTTGGGAAACATTTTGATGAATATTTGTGTAGGTTTTAAAAGCCATGATATTCCAAAGTCGTTTGACTGACATTGTTTCTGGGTAATTTCATGTGTATATAAAATAGTCTTTGAGATGTTTTGCATACTAACTGCTGAAACAGTATGCAATGAAAATTAGCATATAGTGTATAGAACTGGTGTGCAGTGTGCATAGTCTGCCTAACAACACGCCATATAGCTGATTTACACTATGGCCTATAACATTGGCCTCTAGCTCACTGAAAAAGCAAAAATCTAAATTCTACCATTCATACCATCTCTTAAAATTCTTTTAAACTGAAGTTTTGAATGGCCTCCTCTACCATAGAATGAATCAGGTGTGAATGTTGTAGGTCTGTGCAAAATATAGGATTTACAATGATGTTTTGCTCTTTGATGTTCAGGGACTGACACAAGAAAACTCAAAGACGTGTTAAAGCATTTAGAAGAACTTCATCTTGACTCACTGATGGGTAAAGCGGTTGAATATATATATAGTGTAAATAATTACCACATTATAAAGGTTAATCTGCAGTTGACTCAACCAAGGAGTTATTTATAAATATTAAGCAATGTTTTACTCGAGAACACCTCAACCAAGACCATTTCATGACCACGACCAAGACTATTGGAAGACACGTTTCTTTAAAACTTTTTGGCAATTTTTTTCATTTCAGTTACACTGTTTATCACAACCAGAAACTGTAAAAACACAAGATTTGTTGGATTTTACATTTCTGACAGTCCTTGAACACATCATGTGTTATTATACAGGCTTGTAAAACAAACTTCCATGACTTTTCCCAAACTTTCAGGGTATATTTAGTTTTCCAAAACTTTTCTAGGCCTGGACATTACTATTTGAAAATTCCATGAGGTTTCCAAGTTTTTCATGACTGTACAAACCTGAATGACAAATATGCGCAAAACAAACAGGTCTAGAAATGGACTGTGCAGTCTGTAACCTGCAGCTGCTCGCAGAGCCAGTGTGTGTTTAAAGGCGTATGAATAATCCTGAACGCAGCATGGAGCACCTGCTGCTGCATTCAGCAGGTAAAAGGGGTGCATTGACACTGTGAAGTAGGACAGAATTCCAAGCAGGAGAAATCACAGTTGCAGATGCTGGCGAGGACGGCGTCAGCCACTGTTAATTATGCAAATGAGCTGATAAGGGAAGCGGAGAGGGCTGATAAAACAAAACAGCCTCTTTTTAATCACAGTTGGGGTTTGCTGGAGTTGTGATCTCAGATCTATAATGCATGTTGTAACATTCATATTCTGTGTGTGCGTCTGGGGACCGCACAAAGTAAACATCGTCTTAAAGAAAGCCTTGTCAGCTCGTGGTGGCAGTGATGATCATGGAAAGACAGATGGTAATCAGAGCGTGTTCCCGAGTCATTCATCTCGCCTTGCTGCCACACCTGTGGGCTATTTTAAGTGGATTTATGGGGCATATGAAGGTTGGTGCCTCAGCTAAAGATTTGAGGAGATTCACAGTGCCCCATTTTTAGTAGTTCCACGAAATTGCAATTACACAGTGCAGCATACAGTATGTGGTCTCTGATCTCTTCAAAGTAAAGAAAAAATTGAATTGGAGCAGCATCAACATCTGAGTTTCTCTTTCTTAGTCTTTTCCGGAACTTCACAACTTTTTTTCCAGTTCGTTTATAACATCAGAGCAGTGGAGCTCATAGAAATTGATGAAATATTGATAGAATGATATGAAAGATATCGTCTGGAGTGTAAGTTATGGTAATATAGCCATTTAACTTAAATTTAGTACTTAGCTGCTCTGAAAGATTCAGTACAATTAAGTGATACAGTTTTGTGAATTTATTTTACGTCTTTAAGTGAATGATAAAGATGTCACATTCGGATTAAACTTCTGCTGAAAACCTTGTCATGGATATTGAGGTGTAATTGCATTTTTTTCATAACACTGACTTATTATCACTTTATAAAATGGTAACCATGGTAGCAAATACTTAAATATTTACATATTCAGCAGACAAGGAACATTAGTATTCAATTAGAATTGTATTTTGGCCTTCTAATGAATGTTATGCCAATATGTACTCCAGGCCTGCACCACCTCAAGGCTATTCTATGAAGGCTTGGACACGCTCTTTGACCCCATGGGAGCTTTGGGGTATTTAACATGCTGAGATGTTTGAGGGTTAGAGCAGATGGGGATGGTGTCAGCTCAGTTGTTCATTTGGTGTGCTCTTTTTAGCCTCCTTAGCTGTGCTCAGCCTGACAGAACTTTTGGGTACACTCAGATGCATGGCAGATGATATATGATAGAGTGTTTTTAAACAGAAAGCATTTGTTAACAAGGTGAGCTACCAGGTACCCCATGATTTCTCTTTTCAGACTCTTTGGACGGCATGAGGAAAATATGTGACATAACGTGATATCGTGTTCAGTATTACACAATTATATTACTTGCTATAATAGTGCTAAGAACAACAAATGTGTGGATGAATTAAATAACATTTGCAACACTCTTTTATAAAACGAATTTAACATTGAAGTGAGAAAAAAACAAAAAAGTGAAACAAAAAAAACATGTAGATTTTAATGTGTATTTTTCTACTGACACTTTTTTAAATAACTAAAAAAAATCCCTGACTGCAACATAACAATATTTTGCCATGTGTTTATCACGCAAGTTGACTTTGCAATGATGATTAAATTAATAAATAAAAAAAACAAAGAATTCTCTCCACCAACACCTGAAGGGAATTTGGCTATGTAGTTGCAAAGGTTCGCCAGCTAGTTGGGGGTAGCGTTGGAGATATCGGCAGCAGAGATGTCTGCCTTCTCTCCAACATAATGGAACTAGATGGTGCTTGGCTTGTGGTGCTCAAAGGGCCAAAAACAACAACAACAACAACAGCCATACAACATTCCTCTGTTGTTGGACCCTCACAATGGACAACTAAAACCTCCCCCAAAAAACCCTGAACAGGGAAATGATGGTGGAAACCTCAGGAAGAGTAACTGAGGAAGGATCCCTCTTCCAGGACAGATAGACATGCAACAGATGTTGTGTGTACAGAACAGATCAACATAATAATATAATTGCATTTATCAATATGATCGTGAGTAAGCAGGTCATGTTTTCTGGAAAGAGACATTGCTGTTGAGCTTTTCAAATGTTTTTTGACGCTTTGAACATCACAAGCCGAGTGCGAACTAGGTCTGTTATATTTTAGAGAAGGCAGACATCTCTACAGCTGACATTTCCAACACGTGGCAACTCAACCAATCCAGCACTATAGGTAAGAGGGCAAATATGTATATATTAGGCTGAACTGCCCCCCTAAGATTTGTTTGGCTGCAGTTTGGAGTGAGTTTTTAGAGCTTTTTCCTTGAAAACAGCTGCCCGATGCAGCTGAAAATGATGCAATGAAAGAGGTGGGTGTGAATCATAACAGTAAAGTAGCACCCTGTAAAACCAAGGCAATGAGCTAAAAGCAATAAGTTACAGCTCCTTAAAACTGAGGTGAGCAGCAGACTCAAGGAATACCCTTTACAAGCCTCCCCCTCCACATTACACATAGTAACTTGATCCCACGTTAATATAAAAAAGTTGATTAGAGCTGCTTTAAGAGTAGTGAATTGGGCTGTTTGGTTTCTAACTTGTTGTCAAACCAGCCAGGACCACCTCTTCGTATGACACACTTGTCAGGGATGTGACACCAACATCTGCGGGTGAAGAGGATAACATAACCTCAGACCTCCGGCTCAGAGGAAGAGATGGGCTCCACAGGGAGGACACAAACTGCTCTCTCCTCCTGCATCACTCTGCTTTGGTGAGAGGCTCCTAGATACAGTATGAATATTAAACAGTCTTGTCATGTGGGCTCTCCTGCTTAGGGGGATTTAAGATTTAGGATTCTCACACTCAGCAGGAGCTGAGACGTGAGGTGTGCGATTATTTCATTGCAGACCTGACACATTCCATCTCATGCACAGATTATTTATTGTTGCCATACTGAAGTCATCATCAACATCCTAAAATCTTTTTGTGAGCTTGCAACATTCACAAGTGCACTGCAGTGTAGACAGTAAAAATGATGTACTCTGTGTGGAGTATAAGTCAACCACACACTCAGGGCTATACTCTATCTACCGCAGTATAATCCCCAATGCAGCTCTGAGAACTGAGCCTCGCTGTCAAACCAAACTTGCTACACCATTACTGTTACTCCAGGCTGCCCTTAAGCTATGGGTCAACTTTGTATTTTTCAGTCTCTCAGGGATAAGGTGCAGACAAGGGATGGTAAGCTGATCCAAGGCCGGGGTTTGACAGTGCCTGAGGCAGCACCCTTCTGTAGCCACTCCAGTGGAGCCTGCGCTAGAGCACAGTAAATGTTGCAATAAAACAAAAATCCTCTAATCCTCCGAAAATATGCCTCTGCACAAACACTTATAAACCTTTTCACTGTCTGCTTTCTAGAGTTTGCATATGTGGGTAGCTAGCGACTGTGATTACTGAGACTATTTAAAGTCTATCAAGAGTTCTGGAGAAATGTAGCTGATGTTGCTGAATAGATGTTTAAAAAGACGTCTGACTGTAGATGTCTTGGCTTAAATTAGGCAGAACAGGATTTGAGGGTGTGTGTAAGATTTAGGGGGTGTATTGGAAGAAATGGAATATAATGTAATGAGTATGTTTTATTTTGTCCGTAATCACCTGAAAATAAGAACTTAGACCTTAGACAGAGCTGTTTATATCTACGTAGGGAGTGGGTCCCTAGTTTATGGAGACTGACATGCTTGCGGCCTTGTTTCTATGGTAGCCCAGAATGGACAAATCAGACACTTGCTCAAGATATGGTCAATCACGTTTTTGTATCAGTCACCAAGGTAAGAGGCCCAACAGCAGTGAGCAATGACTTCCACTGTTTTAATGTGAAAGTGCTTCATTCAGCATTTCTAGCAGTTTAAATCACTGGATCCATTTGTTTTGGAGAGGATGCAACCTTTGTGGATTATTCGTCTTTCAGTGAAAACGTCCTAAATGTCTAGATCTTAAGTTATCAGAGAAAAAAAAGGTGACTGAATATTAGCACGTGTTGGACTAACAGCCCGCAGCGACATGCCAAAGTACGTTTGCAATACATGGATTTTTAAACTAAAGCTGCTAAGTTAAACCTGTATTAATCTCTCTCTCTCTCTGAGGCCCCATAAAGAGCTGTAAACACTGACATATACTCCGCTTATAAGGTTGATATGGAGAACATTTTAGGATTTGACTATTTACACATCAAGCTCACACAGAAAAACAGCAGCATTCGTTTAGAGATGTGCTTGAGGCAACCCAGCAAATGTAAATCCAATATTCACTCTCAGTTTAGCTCTGTGTGGTTTTTCATCAACTCCTGAGGGAAATATTTGGCTCTAAATGTTCCACTATGTTCATCAGTTCTCTGCAAACTTCGTCTGTCTGTTGTTTGATGCTGGATAGGTAGCATACAGTGAATTTATCAGAGCTTTTTTAGCTAAAAACAGATGCCTGCTGTGTCTGTAAACAACCCTGAGGAGAGCGGTGAGAATAAACCAAAACAAGCTGCTAGATATGAGATGTAAAGCTCCACAGAGCTGAGGGGAACTTCAGAGTCAGGTGATATTTCTCTGTGGGTTAATCTGACGCGTTTATTGCACATAGTCATCTGTGCCTTTAACTCTTTGAGACCTGAAGCAACATCACTTTTCTTGTGCCGGTTTCAGGCACCCTTCACAAGAATTTAAACCTTCGTACCCTGAGAAAGTTGATTTCTTTAAAAATCATGGGGAAAAAAGCAATAAAAAAGAAATTTGTAGATTTAGAAAGTTATGAGGGCTGTCAAACAATTATTATTATTTTTAAAATTATGAATAATTGCAGAATTTCTATAGTGAAATGTGATTAATTGCATTTTATAATCACATGATTTCAGTTTCATTATTTTGCATTTCAAACCGTCTTGATTAGGATTCAAATGACAGCAAAAAACTGCATGGGACAAGCATAAAGTAGGCATGTCTGTAAAGGGTCATGGGTACCCGCAGAACCCTTTTTCATTCAGATATCTTGAGGTTTTTCCATCACGCAAATTTAACTTTAGAGTGTTATTCGGCCCCCTTAGTGAGAATCTAACATGATTGGTACCACTGGATTTCTATGGTTTCTTCTATGGTTTCATATGATATCAGTATCATACCATATGACACCAAAACAGAAATGTCGGCTGGTGATTAACACTATTAAATACATTTAAAAAATAAGATGTTGTGTATGGACCTTAATTGCATCATGATAAACGAGTTAACGATGACAGCCCTAGAATTTTTTTTTTTTTTTTTGGCTAGGGAAAAATTATTGAGGGACAAAATTAAAAAGTTATGGAAGAAAACTAGATTTATAATTGTCATAATTGTATATTTAAAATGATCATACAGAAATATATATTTTTTTAACTTTCTTTTTTTCTTTAAGCAATTTTCAGGTAATTTTTTGTACTTTTTACTAATTTCTTGCTAATTTTGAGGTCGTTTCTTCTATTGTTGCTCATTGCCTTCTTAAGCCAACTTGTTTTCAAAGGGTTAAAGTACAGACACCATAGTGAAACCATGTCTAAGTCTCAGAGGATTTAGTCAGGAGTTAGAAGATGTAAACAGCGAAGCAAAACTACATATCATCTGACACTTCATTGCCCCCCAAATGTTGTTATGTATTGCTTTGCATTTCTTGACTGGTCAGCTAATAAACTACTCAGAATAGACAATAAAAGGCCCGTGCATGCTTTGTTTATTGTGATGATTTAGCCAGTATCGGATACAAGCAAATCTGGCAACCCACTGCTGTGCTTTTATTCATCTATTCAGTCTTCTGATGCAAGCTATGAGAATAGACCACCCACATTTATTTTGTGTGTGTTTTTTTTTTTTATTTTGAGACATGAAAGAATTTGTGAGACAGATTGTTGTTGAGTCCATTAGGGTTATCATTTTTGTCCTTTCAAATAAAAAAGTAAATATTTTAATAACTTCTCATCTCCCAGGACAATCAGTAGGGAAAACCTCTACCCTTTGATACTGTGGGATCAACACACAGCCAAATGACAGAATAGGTCGTTACACTTGCCTCAGACAGCTCTATCCTGTATGCATTAAATCTTGTGGCCCTGCACAGAGATGTGCTGCAGTCAGCACTCCCGTAGTCACAGGGCTGCCTCTGTTGGCTAATAAACTGGGGAAATGCCTGATCAGATTTATTTACTAAGCACGAATAAGGAGAGAGGGAGACTGATGGAAAGTGTGGAGGAGAGAGTTCATGGGGAGGGGTGATACAGAACCATAGAAATAAAGTGAGAGCAAAACGGATATTCCATTTAAATCAGCAGGATGCTCACAGCGACGGCCATTTTTATATATACGGTTGCCAATTCAACCCTTGTTGGCTAACTTCCATATACAGATCTGTATAAACAAACTGAACTCCCTGAAGTTTTGAAATAACAGCGAAGCGAGCAGTGGAGTAGTGCATTTTCAAACAAGCAATCCATTAGTATACCGTAAGCGAGTGTATTTTCACATCTAATTCAGTGAATTAAGGATTAGTTTGACCAAACCAGAGCTGGTGATTTTTGGAACAGTGACTACCTAGATGAATAATGAGACTAACTAAGACAGTTTTTATGAGTTTTATTTAGCGTCTGTCAAGTTTTAAGGATGTGTGTTTTATAATAAGTTTATAAGGAAATTAACACGTCTTAGTTTGGTGACAGAGAGAAATTTGAATTGATGTAGTGTCATGATACTGGAATTTAAGACTATAATACAACGAGACTGTAACATGACAATGGCAACTTTTCTTTTCTTGATTGGTAGCAAAGAGCAGCAGAATGACCAAAGTAAACATTTACAATGAGAGAGTGAAGTGCACAGTTGGACCTCTGTATTAATTCTGGGAATTATGATCATTAAAACCATTTCTTATATTCTGAATCAATGAGTGTTGGTAAATTGATATTTTTCACAACACAAGACTTGTGTATAGTTGGAGTTTTCTGTTTCATAAGAAAAGAGTGTAAGGCATTCTCAAACTAGTGAGTGTGACACACTCTGTTGTCCTTCAGATGTGTGTTGTCACCATAACAGGTGACAACAATCGACATTTTCTTTTGTAATTGTCAAATGACGAAGAGAAACAGTTCAATGTCCTTTCTGTTTATTATATTTCTGTGTAAAGCTCCAACGCTGAGACTGCAATCAGTTACTACAGTTTTTTCCTGTGTTTTTTTTTTTAGTTCTTTTTTCTGCTGCTCAGTTAGAAAGTTAGTTACAAAAAAACTAGGTCTCTACTTTCTGTTTATTTAGCTAATTATGAGGGAGCTGTTTTTGCCTTTTCCTTTAATATTTTTTGTTTCTAAACCTGAAAATACATTATGTAAAACTAGTCTATACTGTGGTTTGTGGTTCATTACGTTTGGCCAGGTTTCCTTTGGTTAGGAGCCTGCTGTCAGACATAAATAATACTATAATATTATAATAATTTTGAGGTTGAAAGAACACAAACACGGTTTCACAGATGGTGATGGAGTTATGTGTTGCCACCTCACTTACACAAGGGGAACATGTTGGCGTTCATAACTGCTACCAACATGCTAGGCCCTATAATTACAATGTTTTAAATCTGTGCGATGGACACACAACAGCATAATTATGTTGCTCTATGTAGGGCTGCAAGTAACAATTATATTCAAATCATGTTTGGAATTAAGTAATTAATCATTTGGTATATTATGTGTCAGGAAACAGTGACAGGGCCATTATAAGCTGATCAATACCAGATTTTTGAGGCATTTTTGAGTTGACTATCATTAAATAAACTCAATTTCTCATTGCATCAACCAACATATTACAACATATCTGCAATATCTGCAATATGGTGACATACAATCCAAAACCCAACAATGTTTAGTTCACACTGATATAAAAGAGGCAAATGCAGGAAATTAAATCTTTACAATTGAGAAGAACCGCCAAAATAAAATAAATGACTTCCGTGTCGTATCGATTATCAAAATAGTTTTACATTCATTCTGTTGCAACACACTGATTAATTCATTATTTTAGTGCTTGTTTCATACATCATGACAAGGTTATTATTCGATTTTGGACGACAACTTACTTTGATTTTGGAATATGAGCAGACAGAGTTTGCAGGTGACTGGAGTTAAAATAAGTAAATGTCAGGGTGACTCAACTGGAGGCAGACCATCTGTCACATGGTCTTTTGTCTACTTTATAGACTATTTGAAAAGCTCATAGCTTCAAATGTCATTTTATAGAGTGGCTACCATTTCAAAGTCTCATTTCAACTATAATAGTGCTGTCAGACTGGGGGCGCGCTATTAAAGATATTTTCCACCTGGGAAGGAGATGGACTCGTCTGTGTCATCCAGACAGAAAGAGATAAGGGAAATATCATCTCTGTCGCTGATGCTTTCCTTAAAGTGGAGCAGCATGACTCGCAATCAGTCCTCATCCAATCTTACATCTTCATCCATCTCCTTGTGCCCTGGTGGAGCGTGGGCGGGCGGGAGGGAAGAAACCCCGTCAGATGATGCAAAGGGAAAGACAGAGTCTGCAAAGTTTTGTGCGCGAGCTGCAGAGGAGCTTCCAAACTGTCAGCATCCTCAAAGCAAGAAAACACTACACACATGCACTGCAGTCAAAGCAGATGAACAATTTCAATAAGAGAAACACAAATCCAAAGTCAAAACAAAACATAAATCAGGCCCTCTTGTGCCCAAACATGAAAACAACCACAGCCGTTGATGCCAGGCTCAAGCCTGGAGGAACAGATACAATTCATCAATTTCAAACCATGCCAACATGGCCACTGTAAACACACCTTGCCCTTGGTTTCCTTTGAGATTGATTTGGTTTATTCTAACAGTTTTCTGCCCTGTCCAAATTTGCCACGTGGGGAAAAATATGATAATATTTATGCTACCCCAGAGCCTAGGGGGCATCCAGAAAAATCAATAGTCTCTACAAGTCACATCCGAGCTGCTGAGAGGAGGCTGCTCAGCAAAGCACCAACCTTGAGTGGAAAAACATAATCATATCTGATCCGGGTGAGTGTGTGTGGGCATACGAGAATGCCTATCACTGAAGAAGCTAAAACAAAATGAGAAATCGGTAAGTGTAGATTCAAATATGTCCTAATGCTCCCGAAGTTGTGTACGCCATAAGAAGAACTGCTATACAAAAAACTGTATTCTTGTCACGACCAAAGTGGTTATCACTCACGACTGCTTTTCAGCTCACAAGCACAATAGCTGACCTTGGGTGAAATTACTCAAATTCTACATCCCAATGAAAAAGAGCATGAAATCGCTTCCTGTGCTCAAGGTTATGAAGCCACAGTGATGGCTACAGCAAGTGTGATGTGCTTCTTCATCGGAGAACCTTGAAATTAAACACCAAAGTAAATGTAATTTAAACCGAGCAGAGAAATAGCCTCATTTCTAACTCCAGCAGAGTGCCTGCAACAAATATTGCCGTCCTGGACTGGCTTCACGCAGTAGATGCAAATAGACGCCCATAAACACAGTGGGCTCGCTTCACACAAATGGGCTACCTTCAATTAGGCTGCATTACAGTAGAAATATTCGTCTTCCTCGGTGTTGCTATCAGCGAGGCTGCAGGGGGTGGTTATGGAGGAAGTGAGATCGGTGTCACCTCGGAAGAGTTGACTGTGGGGTGGGATGAGGGGGTTGGGAATTACCATAATCACGCTGGCAGCCTCTGCAACGCACCAAGGTCACCCTGCCTCCTCAGCGCTCAGTTCAGCTCAGCGCCAGGGGAGTACATCAGAAACACAGGACCAGACTCTTCAGCACTGTACACAACACCAGGGTTTGTACACATACAGCGGTCCGCAGCTGAGATTGGCTAAGATGACAGAAATCTGACCTTGTGTTTTGACAGTGTAGCACGGTCACTGCCGCACACGCCACCAACAGGCCCTCAAAGAGTGAGTGAGCAAGTAATAATTGGTATTCAGCGAGCAACAACAATGCAAGGACAACTCCACCGCTGTCCTAAAATCGCCTCACGCTTTCAACAAACCTTTTCAGATTCACCTCAAGCCAATCAAATTAGTGTTGTTAAATATCTCTTCAGTGGGGCTTGAAGTGGGACTAAGAGGAATTTATCCTCTGTTCTCTGATGCTTCCTCTCTCCTGTCCTGCCCTCTCCTGTCAGCGTTGGTTTGTCTGACACAACTTTGCTCTGAGAAAAACACACACATTTCTCACCAAAAACAGTCTGTTTGCAGGCAGTGACTTTCTTGATTACCTTTTTAAATACACTTTACATGCATTTCAGTAGTTTGCATCGGCAGTAGTGATACTCCCTATTGTCAGGTAGTTTGGGAAGCTTGTTAGAAAATATCACAGGTTTTGGGTAGTTCATTTAAAAAGTGACGAAGCAGCATTTTGAGTAAGTTATTACACTTTAATGTGCAATAATCAAATGTACACCTTCTCTTCCCCTCTCCGCCCCTCTCTGTCACACAACAAGTAGCTCTTTCATCAGCGCAGCTGCACTCAGGCTCTCTGATTTGGCTTTTGACCACGAAAATCTGGTAAGGTCCAGACATATTTAATTTCTCCGGTCATAATGTTCTGTAAAAATATTTCCCTCTGCAAATATGTAGGCCTAACACCATGTCATTACAGAAAGCAAGAGTCTCTCTGTCCACAGTGAATTCATTCAATATGCACCTCTGCAGCATCATGTAAGCAAACCTCATAGGTTATCAGCTGTGTGCCCGAGATCATAGGCGTAAGACGAAACCACTTAAAAAATGGATGAGCGATTGCTGTCTGTCTTTCCTTTGTACTTTTTAAAACAGGAAACACACATTTTATATCATGGCATTTACTGGAAATGACACACAATCTAGCCAACAATAAGTGGATTATAACCAGAAACTTTCAGCTCCAGTTCGTGGGTTTGCAGTTCGGTTTTGGATCATTGATTAATGCACAGACTAAGTGTCAGGCAGGGCGGATTGGCTCGGCATTTAAAAAAACCCTGAACTGTGCATCACTTTTAGGCAGTCTAAGCCTGCTGTTCAAAAGTTTGCGAACGCTAGCAACAAAAGCTTGATTGGGCACAGTCAGCATTGTACTCAATCAGCACTTACAAATAGATGTTATTTTGTATAAAGGGTTTGTTTTGAACATGGAGAACAAAATGCTGTACAATAGTTCAGCCAAACTGACAAATGAAAGGGTAGAAACAAAGATCCCTCTGAGCAACATTTCAATAAGAGTAGAGAAATCACTAGTCATTGGAAAAATAAATCAGAAGCTAAGCATCAAAATGTGTGCAGATTTAAACAGGTTTCTGTTTCAGCGTCAGGTCCATAAACAAGCTGGAGTTAGCAGGCAATGTGTTGCTTTAGCAAAGCATTCTCAAAACTTCAAAATAACAAAGAGTTAGTCAACAGTTTTTGGAATTGGATCATGATATATCAGCTGATCATACTATGGGCTGACAATTCACAGCTTAAACCTATTCAGTCTAAGCACTGTCTGGACTGCAGAGGGACCAATGACAAACAGCTTCCCAAAAAATTTAGAGCCATTGCACTGCTGTGGTTCAATAATGATCGAGTTTCACTTGCACTTTTCTGGACTGGAAAACAAATTCAGACTGAAAGGATATTTGGGGGGTATTGTCCTCTGGTATGAAACTTTGGGGACACTGACAAAATGGAAGTTTGAATCATTTGATTCTGCTTTTGGGTCCAAAACTATTTCAGACGTCAAGAAAATATTTGATGTCTGAATTAAACTGTTTTTTCTTTCTTTCTGTTTTTTTTTTTTTTTTTTTTAATAAAATAGCCATTGTGGAAGGAAAAAAAGAACAACATTAATATAACAGGTGACTCCAAACTTTTAATTGTGCTGTATAAAAAATAGGTATTTTTGAGCTGCTTAAAAAGCTGTATAGAAAGTGTCAGTAAGTTTCATTTAAAAAAAAAACTTTCGACTGCATTTCAGGAGAATGAGAGAGTCCTCTACTGAGAAAGACCATGACATGCAGTTGAAAGCTCCAGAAAAAAGACAGTAAGTGGACCTTGAGTCAAGATTGTCAAACTATTTGGTGAGAAACACATTTTCACAGTCCACTCATGAAACCGGATAGTGTATTGACCAAAACTTTAAAAAATCAAAATGTGGGGCGTCGGGTGGCTCAGTAGATAAAGCAGGTGCCACATTTATGAAGGCAGTGTCCTTGCCGGGGCGGCTGTGGGTTTGATTCCGGCTTGAGGCTGCATGTCTTCCCCTCTCTCTCCCATTTTCACGCTAGCAATCTCCTGTCCTATATGATAAAAAAAAAATCTTAAAAAAATAATAATAATTCTATAAAGAGCTGCTCCTTTATCACACAGACAAATGAACAGAGATTATGGAATCAACAAATAACAGCTGATAAAACAATAAAGTCAATATGTTAACAATTGGAAATGTAACATAAAGTAGAAAAGCTCTATTTTTCAATAACTTAATTCAACTAATTGATTTTGATTTGAACTGATTTGATCCCAAAGCTGTTGTTCTAGGCTTTTGGGATTCCCATAGTATAGAATAACTTGCAGCTTGTGTGCCTTTACCAAACATCGAACATCAGCACAAATGGATGATGGACAAAGTCACTCTTGGCCAAGCACCAAGGCCCTCTATTCACTGGCAGTGGATATAATTATATTTACCCTGCCTAAATATGTGAAGTGCACTTTTAAAAAGCATCAATCGGTTATATAACAGGAACATGGGAATGAAAGTGTAACACAGGCAAAAATAAGCCTAAAGACCTCCAGTAATTTAGAGACTAAATAAGGTTTTATTAGCTTGAGAGGATGCAGGAACAATCATGCAACTAAATTAAGGCCCATACAGCGAGGCTCATGACCGCGGTGAGAAGCGGACACTGCCGTCCCCCCGATATCAGGACAATTTAATCAACTGCTGAAGGAGTAAACATTACATGCAACTTGGCATGGCGCTTTTAAGTAATGACAACATCAGCTAGCTTGCAACAATGAGGTTATACTGACATGCAGCCATTTATCACATTTCCATTACAATTTCCCAACAGGCCACAAATGACATCAGGCCACATGTCTCTTCTTTGTCTTGACTGAGAACACCAATAAGCAGTGTGTGCACAGTGTTTCCTAACACTGGCTGGCCAGTTTATTACAGTAAACTGTACTATTCACAGGCTCCTGGACACAAGGAGGAGAAAATTCTCCTGCATAATTTAAACCATAGCCTTCATAGGCTGGTAAGCCAGTGCACAGGCTCTAAACGTGCTCAGTGACACAACTAAATGTCTCGGGGTTTTATTCTCTATTATGCAGCCTGTGCGTTTGTTTGCATGCTTGTGCTATACATTTTGAGATATGGGTCTGTATGAGCAGCATCGATGCTCACAGAATTTATTTTTTGACCCTTTTAAAACAATATGAGCAACATAACAGTTATTTGCAGCACCCTGCCATGATCAATTTCAAAAAATGCTTTCTTTGCCATATTTTAAGTATATTAAATTGATTTTCATCCACGATGTATTTGTTATAATTGTCAATTATCATCTTAGAAATTATTAAGTCATATATTCAGGCATAAATAAACTGGTATCCCATTACAACAACCTAAACAAGGGATAAAATTGAATAGAATCCATGTTGATTTGGAACAAAGATGAAATGTTGGTAACCTATGAATATCAGACACAAGTTTGATTCAGACACAGATTTCACTCAGAAATTTTCTTCAAAGACGGATTTCAGTGTGACGATGGAAGGTCCTCAGAGAAAACAAAGACGACAGAAGACAAGAAACACGGAGGTCCAGCAGAAGATAAAGCTGGAAGAATTGGAGTTTGATCCCTCATTCAATTTCTACCTGCGTTCCATGGAACGACAAATAAGGTGTGAGTTGGAGGACAGCCAGGTGCGACTCTCTGAAAGTAGATCTGAAGGGAGAGTCCTTTTGGAAGTCCAAGAGGAATCACTGGCTAATTTGCTTTATCGGCTCCAAGAATACAGAGAGGACCACAGCCAGTGGAGCTATGAGAAAGAGCGAATGGAGATGGAGATATTCAGCCTGAAAACCCAGCTGAATGAGGCTCAGGCTCATGTCCACTTTTTACAGAGAGATATAGAAACTCTGACATCCCAGCTGGGAAATATCAGCATGAAAGCTCAGAATGACCTCGAGCTGCTGGACATGCAAAAATGTGAAAATGATAAACTCATGGCTGCCATTAAGGAGGCTGAGGAGAAAATGCAGATCGAACGTCTTCAGTGGCAGAGAGAAAAAAACTCACTGATGCAAGAATTGGAGAAATCAAAAGCCTCTATGCCAACCAGCTTGATGAGCAGAAACAAGAGAAAGAAAACATCCTGGCTGCTCTGAAGAAGGCTGAAGATCTGCTGGAAAGTGAGCGTCTCCAGTGGCAGAAAGAAAAAAACTCCCTACTGCAAGAATTGGAGATATCAAGAGCTTCCCATGCTGAGCAGCTTGATGAGCAAAAACAAAAGAAAGACAACATCCTGGCTGCTCAGAGGAAGGCTGAAGATCTGCTGGAAAGTGAGCGTCTCCAATGGCAGAGGGAAAAAAATTCCATGCTGCAAGACATGGAGAAATGCAGAACTGTATATGAGGCTAAGCTTGATGAGCAGAAGACAGAGAACAATTTCATCCTAGCTGCTCTGAAGAAGGCTGAGGAGCAGCTGGAGAATCATCGAATGGAGTGGCAGGAGGATAAGTCATCCCTCCTTCAGGCCACAGAGGTCCTTAAGCAGACACTACAGGAGGAGGAGCAGGAGTGGGAGCAGACAGAGAGCTCCATGAAGTCCCAACTTGACGAACTTGAGCTCCAGGTTGCCAAAAAGAAGAAGAAGTGGTACCGAAAATTCTTCTGCTGCCTGGCTCCAGACTCTCTGGACACTAGTAGCTGATCTGGGTCTGTAAGGCCTATTAAAACAGCTTTAGCTACATAAAATAAAAATAAAATAATGTTTCTTTTGGTCTATTGTTTAAAATTTTAACTTGCACTACAGGTATGTCATATTTTATTTATTTAATTGAATTCCAATTCAAAATTATAAACATGTTTTATGTGCATTTAATATTAGGGGCTTCAACATTTGATTGTGAAACCCTGTGTTTTAATAACTGAACCTAGTATTAACTTGATGACCTAATGAATTCTCATTTGCAACCTACAGCACCTGAGTATTTATTTAAAAGGCATTTTGCAGGTTTACTGCGAGTCAAATGTAGCTTAAGAAATAAATAAGTATTTCATTGCTGAAAAAAGGGTCTTTTCATAAAACTGCAATGTCTATGTGGCAGAAAGACGCAAATACTTTTGAAACTGGTGCAATATGGGCTGTGACATTTGCTTTATCTCAATTACCAGAATGCACTGTGCCGCACCAGACCAATAAATGCTCCTGCCGATGTGTGACACAATACAAGCTTTGCCATTTTGACACAGGAAACAACTTGGCAGTTACAGTTGATCTCAAATTGCAGTTAAACCGTAAGATAAAATATGTTTCTGAAATCATTTTAGGCAAGAAGTAGGCAACGTAGTAACAGACTTGGTTCATATTTCATCAGCGCTGCTTGATTTTACTGTTTTGTCTA
This sequence comes from Plectropomus leopardus, assembly GCF_008729295.1. NCBI lineage: Eukaryota > Metazoa > Chordata > Actinopteri > Perciformes > Serranidae > Plectropomus > Plectropomus leopardus. Next base: position 17,316,792 of record NC_056481.1, on the reverse strand, counting down.
AGCAGGAAAGAATCTGAAGGTTACCTCCACATTGACACTTGGAAACTAATTTGGAGAGACTGCTTCATAATTTCGATTATTATTTATATTTTCGATTATTTAAAATCTGAATTGAAACAATCTCTAATATCAGATAGAATAATCTTGCATGTAGTCAGGGTCAAAGAAGTGTCTTCCCTTAAAAAATATATATTCTTTTATGGTACTTTTATTATCATCCTTCTAGTCTATCTAGTCTGTTTTCTATATGTGCATTTGTATTTTATTGTGCTTTTTCATTGCACTATGGTATGCATTTGTTTTCATAAAAGCCCATCTGGGGATAAATTAAATGCTATGATTTCTGGCATTGTTCGGCTCAGTGAATATTCTATTGGTACATTTCTATCCCCATTAAAATACACAAAAATAAATAAATGAACCAAAATGAATCCAATTAAGATATTTTTTAGACAGATTATTTTTCTGCAACAGCAAACAGAAAATAGAGTTGGATGTCATGCAACAAGGACACGTGACACACACTGACACATTTGCTTTCTCTGAATAAGGGCCTGAAAGGTTTAGTGTGTAGGATTTAAGGGCATCTATTGGCAGAAATGGTGTTCATAACTATGTTTTCATTAGTGTATAGTCAACTAAAAATAAGAATCATTGTGTTTTCATTACCTTAGAATGAAACATTTATATCTACATACAGAGCAAATCCTCTTTTATGGAGTCTACTAGGTTATTTTCACAGTAACCCAGAATGGAGAAACCAAACACTGGCTCTAGATAAGGACATTCACATTTTCATGTTGGCCACCATAGACCTACATCAGGGGTGCCCAAACTTTCTTGAATGGTGGCCAGATTAGATTCTTTGCATTTCATTATGTGGGTTATTCTGGAAAAAAAAGCACACAAATTATATAAATGCAGGACTTCAACTTTCCATTGCTTTGAAAGCAGTGGCCCTTGCTGTCAACTTTATGCTTTTTTTCTTTATCAATTTTTTTTTGTTTTGTGTTTTCTAAAAGGAAAACATACTGGTTCTACCTGCATAATTCCTACTTAGTGCACATCTACAAACTGTATAATAATTCTGCCATGAGCGGAAAACAAATAAAAAACATAAAAATTACAAAGTGCCTTGCATAATTAACCACTATTGTGTGGCAGGCCACATATTGAAAGACAAGCCGTGGGCCATTTTAAATCTGTCTGAGCACCAAGACTGGCCACTGGGTTGGACTTTGGACATGTCGGTCCTACGTGCTTGGCACATGGGAGAAGTCTCAATTCCGCAATCTCACTGCTAGATGCCACAAAATCCTACACACTAGTTCTTTAAACACAAACAGTTTTTTTTCTTTCCAACCAAATGTGAAGTCATGAGCTCCTGTTGAGACATTCTGTTTCCATCAGAATTTGTTATTTCAGCAAAAATCAGATGATTCAAAGTGAAAGTTTTACCCCTGCTGCCTTTGAAAGTCCATTCTGCAGTGTGTGATGTGACAACACAAAGCTGAAAAAAAGTAAGTATAGTATGTCAACACCAAAAACCTCATCAACACACTGAGATGTGAGTTGAGTGGGACATAGTGAGCCAGCAGACTCAAGCTTGCTGTTATGAGAGGCTGCTGGAGGATTTGGATTGTCTCAAATGTAAGGTGTTAGAGGAGGCAGACAGCCTGGGGCTCACACAGGGCCACGAGGAAAAACATGGTGTTCTGGCACCTGTTGATGTCCTGAAGCACATGAGGAAGCTGACAGAGCTGTTGGCCCGAGGGAAGGAGACTCATAAGAGGAAGGAAGAAAAAAAGATAGTAGATGGGGGAAAAAAAGGAATCCCTGCTGCTTTTCTTTAATGTAGAACTGGACTGAAATGTTGAACATGACTCAACATTTTACATTCATCTCGACTGAAATTGTGACTGTTTTGAAACACGAAATTCAAGTAGAGCTCTTCATCTGCTGTTAGTGCGGCAGAGCAAAGTGAAGAGGACAAGGAGCCGAGTCTGAACAACACTGTTGGGAAATAATTACAGAACTGTTCCTTTTGTCAGCACACATCTGAGGACAAAATGTACAATGTCAGGCTTTATTTTCAGAATGTGCACTAGCACTACTACAGCACAAGACCGAAACAATATCCAAGGTGTACAGATGCGTATTAACACCATCTGACCTACACAGTTTAAAACTTTGTACTTTGTGAAAATAATTTATCTTTTTGAAAATAAATTGCAACATTCTTTATTTCCAACATAATGAATGCAGAGATGTGTGTTCATGCATGTGACATATGTCTATCTGTGCGCTTTCACAGTATTTGATGCATCTTCAAAAAGACAAATCTTTCTTCTGGCTTTGAAAGCAAGCCCCACAGTACAGAAATTCTTGCAGTGTGTTAAGACACACACATAAAGACACAATACCTGCAGCACGTTGCTCCATAAACGCACCCACTGAGTGCAGCTACAACCTGAAAGCTCCGCTGCCCTACAAAAAATAACAAGCAACATGCGTGCAGGGGCTGATAGCAACAGCCGACATGATTGAACTCATGAGCTAGAATAAGCCTGCATGAATATAAACATGAGACAGCCATGGGCAACAAAATGGGGAAGGAGAAAAGGAAAAAAAATATCAAGGATTTCACTGAGTGATCCAAAGCACCGGGCAATTTCTAACATCCACAAGCAATCATAACTTTACAAAGACATTGGGAAGACTGTGTGAGGCGGCGCAACGCTCTGGAACCAAAGTCTGCACACACACACAGACACACAAACTCAGACACCCGTATTACACATATAATAAATAGATAAGTGAAAGGAGAAATGGGAGGCTGGAGAGAGGTGTAGAAGCAAACAAATGGATTCTGTATTTCACAAATGTACATCTGCAGATGCACAGAGTCAGGCAGCTACCAGGGCTATAAATGCCAAAAAGGCTTTGAATGAGTTTCTCCTGAGCTTGTACGCATCTGTTATGTGTCCTCTGCTGTCACTTCAATTCATGACTTTTTGGAACTTTCTAATGTAGACATTTATTTCTCAGACATTTTACAAAAAATGACTGCTTACCCTAATAATATGGTCAAATAAGAGTATGGTCAAATTAACATATCTCCTGTCAAGGTTCCAGTGGGAAAAAAAATCCCTTTTAATTTATACACCTTAGAAGGGTTACAGTAATAAGACTTATAGTGGTTGGTGAGGTCTTAAAACTCAAAGATGCACTTTAAAGGGGATCTTTGGTATTTTTCAACCTCAACACTTTTTGCCCATGTTTTTGTCTGTGAGTGACTAATGGGAACAACAGTTTTTGAAATTGGTCCAGTATTGAACTGGAGCTCTGCAGCCAGCAGCCATGAAACAGACTGAAATGTGATCTTCAGGTCAAGAGCACTCTGTCAGTTTATGTCCACTAAAAGTGCTTGTTTTTGCCACTGACAGGCTCAGACTGTTCTCAGTGTCTGACAAAAAAAACCAAAACATTTTTCTTTACCTTTTGCTTTATCTGGTCTGTTTGTTATTGCATCCATCCAAGTCTCACTCAAGGAGAAGTTTCGCTCTGAAGTCACGTGAGTTGAATTGTTGCAAGAAGACAGAAACGAACAGACCAGATCTGGCGAAAGGTAAAGAACGCTTTATTTCTCTGTAAGTTCATTTCTATAATGTTGCCAGCCATTTTTCAACCCAAACCATATTTTCCCATGTTTTTGTGCCTAAGTGACTAATGGAAACAACAATCTTGAAACTGGTGCAGTGTTGACAACAAGACTGCAGCCACCAGCAACAAAAAAGGCTACAATGTAACCACTATGGCAATAACAGACCTTCAATATAGTTCCACTAAAAGTGCTTGTTTTTGCCACTTTCAGGCTGCAATTGTCACTATAAGTGTCTGACAAAGAAACAAAAAGCTGGGCTGTTACGGGTAGACAATGATAAACCAGATCAAGCAAAAGGTAAAGAAAACGTTGTATGTCTCTGAGCAGTCCTTTCCATAATGTTGTTGGCCACGTATGATAACAGTCCGAGCCTGTCAGTGGCAAAAACAAGCACTTTTAGTGGATGTACACTGATGGTCTGCTGTTGTCCCAAAGATTACACTGAAGCCAGTTTTGTGGCTGCCGGCAACAGCGCTCTCACTCAATACTAGACCAATTTCAAAAATTGTTGTTCCCATTTGTCACTTAGACAGAAAAACATGGGAAAATAGGGTCCAGGTTGAAAAATACTAGAGTTTAAAATTCATTATATTGACTTAGATAAAATGAAAAATCGCTCCATGCAACAATGTCATCCTCACCAACAGTGTAGCTCATGGCAGAAGAGAATCTTCTGAAACCCTCCTGCTGTGCTCAAAGCCCAAGCAGCGGCCTTCGTCTGAGATCTCACATGAAAGTGGTGGTGCCCACTGAACTGTCATTACCCTCACTGACTCCTCCCCAACTCCAAACACACAGACATACACAGAAAGAATCCAGGTGCACTTCACAACCCTGCTTTCAAATGGGCTACTTTCCAATAGATCACAACATTTGTGCCAGCACAGCTCAAATTTCCACTCCATCAACCAGAATCAGTAGGTGAAATGATTGTGCTGCTTAAAGTCGTTCATCATTTTGTGACCGTGAGGCAGCTCAGCTCTTTCTCACTGTTTAGGAGGAATTCATTTATCATTTATTATATTGTGCTGAGAGTTAAATGCAGTCAAATTCAAATGCAATTCCATGCACAGTCACACACTACTACACTACAGTTCTACACAAACGTAATTTCTGATCACTAAAATGTAACTCGAGCATGGAAATCCTAATGAATGCAGTTAAACCGTGGGCTCTGGGGGTACAGATATCACCATCTCCTCACTGCTTCCTTCTCCTTTTTGATTCAGGCTGCAGCTTAAAACTCCAAACATCTCAAACTGCACTTAAACTAATTCCCCAGAGAGAAACCCTGCATCCATTGCCCACTTTTCCTCCTCTAAGTCCCTTGCTTTCTCTCACTCTGTCATCATTGCAAAAAAAAAAAAAAAAAGCGACAATAATTCATGAGTGTTAAGAGCGAGTGTGCATGTGAGTGTGTTTGGGGTCTGGTTGTTACACAGCATGGGGAGTCAGAGCAGCATTAGCTTCATTTTACTACTGCACGTGTGATAGAGGACAGGAAGAGAAAATAAAGAATTTGGATTTTTAGTCACATACAAAAGAAAGCATAAAAATCATGTTACTGAAAATGAATGAATATAACTCAATATGAATTAGGTTATTGCTCTCGACAGTAATCAAATAATGGTTAGCAAGAGATTTGCAAGATCCAAGACAGAAATTGTTCCCAGTGAAGATGAAAGGGGAAAGGGGTTTATGCAGCAGTGTTGATATGACTTCTGAAAATACGCATTAACAGCAAAAAAAAAACACAGTCAGAAACCACATCCAGCAATCAGGACGGATTTAGAAATTTCCAATCTCCAAACTGGCTTGGAGGAGGATGAAAGTTAATGAGGTTTCTTGTCAACAAAGACTTGAGCGCTGCGGCCCGACCTCTGGGCACCGTGAGTCACTCTGCTGCATTCGGTTTGGTGACTTGTGTGGTTTTTTTTTTTAAGGCCTGGGCCACCAGTCGGGTCAGTTTTATTATCAAACTATCAAATGGACTACTCATGGATGTCAGCTTGAGGACAAGATGATAATAAATTCAGCTTCACTGGAGGCACATTTGATGCTAAAAGTAACTGTTGGTTTTTATACAGCATATATGAAGTGCAATACAAGACCTTTGAGAGGATAAATGATGAAGGTGCCAACAAGACAAAAATCATGGCATTAATAGGAGTAATAGACTGTGCAAACAATAATGAAACAAAAAACAAACTAGGTCAGTACACATACTGTATACTGCGGGCTGGCAAAAACACACACACGCACACACACAAACACACACACGCACAGCAGTGCAGAACAGAGAAACAGCCTTGACTGTTTATGTCATTGTTTTAAAAAGGAAGAGCAGCATCCATACTGCAGTGCAGATCATCTCCAACTGTCTGAACCTTTGCTAATGACTATGTGCTACATCACTGCGTAGTTTAATTCAGAGATCCCCCCACCCCACACAACACACATACACTTTTCAGCCGAAATATGACACCTCGATTATCTGTAGTTGGACTGTATCTTAACTAAAAAAACAACTAACACTGATGTAAAATATCTGACATACAGTATATGAAATAATATAAATATCAAGGTAGAAAAAAATGGGCCTAACTCATGATTACTCATTAAAAAAGTCAGCAGTTTCAGGCTATGCAGACTAGCAGATAGATATTTAACTCTAAATGAACAGTGCACATTTCTTTTGTTTTGTTCAAAAGTAGAGCCATCATGCCAGCTGCAGCCTTATTGTTTCCTATTTCTTCCATTCCAATGTTTGCAAATGTAATGTAAATCTGTTTCTTTGTGGTTTACTCAAAAGCTGGCTCATATTTCATGTGGTGAAATGTCATTAAAATATACGGTAGAACAATAGAAAGTAACAAATCTTGCAGAATCCATGGCCATGTCTTGAGGCACAGCACAGTGAAGCGTAATGTGGCCGACAAAAGCCCAGGACATTTTCATTAGGGGAGACACTCTGCAGCTTCATATAGACAATTCAAAAACACAAAAGAAAGCTTTGATCGAAAAAACAAACAAACAAACATACAAGCAGATGACTTTCAACCCGAGAGAAAGAGAGAGACAGAGAGAGTGAGAGAGAGAGACGAGACGAGACGAGACGAGACGAGACGAGACGAGAGTGTGTTTTCTGAGAAGACAGAGAGTTTTGAATGTTGAGGCAAGAAAAAAGTAAAATAAAAATGTGTCATAAAAAGGTACATATTCTTTTTTACAGGTATGTGTTTCTTTTAAAAAAAAAATCTTTTTTTGGCCTTAGATTTTTACAATATTATAAAACAGCAAAAGATTCACATAGCAAAATAAATCAAGCTATTCCACTTACTGCCACATTGATCAATAGAATTATTTGAAAAGATTTAAAACATATATGACAGGCTGACCACAATCACAGACCCCATAGTAGATATATGGGGTGTATAGAACTTTTGTTTTGTTTACAGGATATACTGAGTTTTTCTGTGCATTTGTTTTCTGAGTTGGTGTGTTTTGGACTTTGTATCATCTCTGTATTTGCAGCGTGTTTGCCGTAAATGTATTTGTTTTGGCTTTCTGCAGTGCATTTTTTTCCATCTGAAGCATCTCTGTTGTTTATGTTACAGATTTTTGTATGTGTTGTTGAACTGGCATCGTTTCTGAAGCTGCAGCACGTTTTTCCTAATGGAACTGTTTTGGGCCATTGTAGCACACTTGCCCTTGTTGGCCACTGTAGAAGCGGCATCCACTTTTGGAACCCAAGCAAAACTCTTTAAAAGACACTCACCAGCCAGCACTCCTGCCATGTAAAGCAGACTTATGCGTAAGATGCCATGGACCATCTCCAAAGGAACGCCAATCATTAGCTGCAGTAAAGCATTGAACCCCAGCTGCTCCAAACTGAGGGGAGAGCAAAGAGAGAGAGCTATTCCAATGAAACCATGATATATTAACTCCTCCTATAGCTGTGCAACATCTGAAACATCCAATCAGATTTTAAAACCAGTTCTGCATTATCATCGTGAAGGAGGTGGAGTTTTGCAAACGTACCCAACGTGCATGAACATGTAGCTGAAGAAGCGCCACACTTGTGCACGGTGACCGGGATGGTAGACCAGTGGGCTCTTCATGAAGTCGGGCTGATAGGTCTGCAGTACCCACTTGTTTAGCATGATGCCATAGCACATGAACACGATAATCTGCAACAGACACAGAGAAGACACCAAACTGTTCAAACTGTCAGTTCTTGCTGACATAACCACAACATGCTCTCTATCTGCAGACTGCTGGTACAAAGGTGGCAACTGCACTGCAAAACAAAACCCATTGTGCTTTATGAAAGACACATGACGTTTTCTTCTCTTTCTGTATTCCTCAGCTGATGCTTATTAGACTTGTGCAGACAATTACTGCCCGCAGAAAAAAAAGGAACATCTGGTTCAATTCCATTAATTTCTTTTCATAGAATAATGACTCATTGTCTCTGTGAATTAAAATGAATGTGAACCGTTATTATCACATCCTCATTGTCTTTACAGACCAATCAATGCCATTCGGAGGCATTATAAGAGCACTTGGCTATTCTTTCCTTTTGAATTATGTTGATTTCAGGGGAAATGATGAAGTTTTGTGAGGAAGCTGTAGGTTATTTTCGCCACTTAAGCCTCAACAATTCAACAGTGGTCTGTGAGGGCTTCAGGGTTTCTTTTATCCAAATGAACAAAATAGGTAATTTAATGTCACTGTGGTGACTGGGGTGCTTTCTGACCTGGTTTCTAAGTTCCAAAATCAGTGTTTTAAAAAAAAAAATCCCAGCAAGCAGGCTGACTGAGGGTTTCAGCTTGGAGAAATGGCATTAAATGCACCCACTAAGCCCCTGACTCCCAAATGGGTTACCAGCTCATATCGAGCTCACAGGAAAAGCGTGTGATCAAAGGCAGAAAATCTTTTCAGTGGGTCTGAAGCAAACGACTGAGCCAACAGAGCAGTCTAAAGGCAGGTTTGTGGGTTACTAGCACATACTCAAGTGAAATAATGCAGCCCATGTTTTACTATAGGAATGTTTGAATCAGTGGGCTGCATTAGTAGAGTAGTCCACATTCAGTTTAGTGTTTGACAAGTCAATGACGTCACCTCCTAAATCTCACCTGTACGATGGTGACAATGGCGATGAAGACCGGTGGGGGACACAAGCGGTTCTGGTGGAAGTACCAGCGACGGTCCGTCTCACAGGGCAGGATCTCGTAGGCCACATAGCGGACAAAACGTTTGTACAGACCCAGCCCCGTCTCGTCCAGCAGGATCTCCCTTTGCAGCGTGCGGCGGCCATTGGCAATAGCCCGTCGGAAACTGCTGGAGCGCTTACTGCTCATCTGAGGAAAAAGTAGTAAAATATATATCATTCTCAGTTCAGTGCAATATCTTGTGGGCAACTGCTTGGATCTTAAATGAAACTCAGAGGTAGGATGAACATTTAGTTAGTCCTCCAAATTCGACTATGAAGTATGAATTTATTACTCCGCTTTACAGGTGATCTGACTGTTAATGTTAACCATTAATTAGCCAACATTAAGGGTCGTTGTGACGAAATTTGCACTGAAAAGCTGACCGTATTTCCACAATTTACATGTGAATTAAAGAATGAATGGTCCTCAGAAGAGAGTAAAGGGAGGCAAAGAAGCCTGAATACTTTACTGCAGATCTCCAGGTAACGCATGCACATATGACATCAGAGGATGTCACAACATATTGTCTGATCAAACTCTTAATCAATATGTTCATCGGTATCACAAGTATGCCATCAAAGCAACTGTCAACACACTCATATTTCACTAGTTGCACAATAAATGTAAACATGCAGATAAATGTATATGATGGTCTGTGGTAATGTGCAGCCCTACAGTCAATGCTGGAGACCTAGTTTACACAAAGCAGTGGGATAGTGTGCAGGAATGTTTGTGTTGCTTGGCAACAGTCCAGTTGCAGACTTATTTTTGTTGACAGAGCCAAAAAAGTAATTAAATAAACAAACAATGTTGGGAGGGTTACTTTTACAATGTATTCCACTATACACGGTGGAATACATGCCCAAAAATGTTATTTGTAACATATTCCATCATACCACTCCAACATATTGAGTACTCAAACTAAGTAACATCATTCTTAATACTTTGGATTACTTTGTCTTGCCATGCTAGTTTGTCTGGGCCTTATATTTACATGCCAAGAACACACGACAGAATCCTTGATGTGCATCTCCTCTGTTATTGTCGTGTGGCAGGTGCATTGCACACTTGCACACTTTTTTTATTATCTCTTAATGGAAAATGCACGCCTCATGAATTTTGCACTGTGTCCTAACAGTAAGCGAACATCCCTCTCTGTCCACTCTCTGCGAATCCATTAAATATGCACTTCTGTTATGTCATGTAAACAAACCACGTGGTCTACATATTAGCTGTGCGCTCGAATGAACATATTACCACTGAAATGAAGAGTGGTAAAAACACTTTTTATATTCCGATATTTACTGAAAATGACAGTAGGTAGTTTCATAGGTTTTTTTTAGCGATGTTTCATTTACCAGAAACGTCAGCTTCCTGGTGATCTCACATCAGACAGCTGGCATCTTATTCAAGTTTTTGAAATTAAATGAGGAGGTATTGTGTAGATAATAACTCATTTCAAACACACAAATCAGCTGTTTCTCATCCCATTGCAGAGCTTTCACAGTTAGTACATTTTAATGGAAAAAAAATATATATATATATATCACACTGACACTCGCGTCGTGTTTTTCAAAGACAGTAACTGTATTCAGAATATCACCAATTAAAAATGTAACTGTAACGGCATTGAATTTTAAATATTCAACTATGTTACTTGTAATCAGTTACTCCCCTGCTGAACAAACTTTTGTGTCCGTAGACTCGTCCCTACAAACAAATCACAGCGTGCTGATATTCAGCACTACGGCACCCCCTCTCATGTGATGTGTGTTACTTCCCGAAGTCTTGAATCACTGTGAGGTTGCAGCTGAGGTTGGCAGGCAGTTATTTCTAGGGCAAGAAATTGTCACGTAATTAGCATATATTCCTCTGTAAAACCACAACTTGCTTTTAAGCTTTGATTTTGTACAGACTAAACAAACAACATATAATGAGTTAATTAGTGAGGTTTAGATGTGCTGGCAGGTGGTATTGTTACCTTTGAACAGAGCCAGGCTGTTTTTCACTCTATTTATTTTATATTTACAAAGCAAATGTTGGTAAAATTCCTACCTGATTATCTTCACTTTTAAATATGAAATATGGAATTATAATCTCTGTTTGCAGGACTTTTTTTGAATCTTGTGCCCAAAGTATTGGAGTAGTGAATTGGAAAAAAAAACTTTCTAAGGTTCTCTGCACCTAGAGTATGGAACAATTTGAAAAATGATCTTTGATAGAAAAATGATCCAAGTTAGTTAAACCAATCACCAGCAGTTTAACAGACAGATATGAGAGTTGTGTCAGTCTTCTCATCAATCTCTTATCAGCAGAACAAATTACTGTATTTCACTAAACATCTTTAAGAATAAATGAGAAACATTCTTTTTTTCCAGCTGACAGACTCATTTATTGTGACATTATGGAATCAACAGACGGCTCACTCCTTGTGTTTGTTTTTGCTACTTAATGACTTAATGTTTTCTGCAATAATCTGGTCTCAAGTTATTTTACAAGCATCACACCTCACCAGGACGAATGGATCTCATCATTGCCTGCCGCTGAATTTTTCATTCTTAGCAATTAAATCCATAACTTTCTTCACGCTAACTGGATAAAATATCAGTAAAGGCAGATAGCTTCTTTTCATATGAACTGAGGGAAGCTCATCAGTGTGACTAATCAGCCTAGATGGGAAGCCAACATTCAGGAAGTGCTGATTACACAAGGGATAGCATGAGGGTTTATGTAAGTTCTACTTTTATGATATCAAATAATCAGGGGAAAGAAATGACACTTATCTACTTTATGGGCTTTTTCTATTCGTCTGACTTCCCTTCTGTGAACAGTGAAGTTTCTCTTTTGCTATTCATGCTTAATGGTTCTATTTTTTTGCACTTCCTGCTACCTTAAATGCATTTACTTAAAAATAATTTATGTGTGACTTCAAGATCTCAAGAATCCTTTTTTATTTTTGCATGTTTTGACTGATGGAAAACACTTGTTCAGAATAGAAATAAGCTAGAGGACAGTTTCTCACACAAAAATGATTCATCAAAATCTTAAAACGGCTCACTTTAAAAAGATAGATAGCTCACAGTGAAAGCATTATGCACTATGTTTGGTAGAAATACTGCCTTTATGTCAGCTGAGTGCATTAAAATTAATAAGAGCAAAACCTTCAACTGCCACTAAACAGGCAGATTTCATAATAACTAATTCAGGACGTAGGAGGTATAAAAAGCTTAGTGCTTGATACATCTACACTAGACTGGGGGTTAGAATAAAATGTCTTTTTCTTCATATATCTCAGCAGCAAATAAAATATTAATATTCAGCCATGTTACACATATAAACAACTGGTGTTTCCTTTTTTGCCACAAGAGAGATGACAGAACTGCATCTGAATATTCATGACTGATCAGAAACTTAAATAATGTATAAGTGCTTTTTGATTTAGACAGTACGTGAGCGTGACTGCCGGCAGGGTTGATTGCAGCTCAGACACCCTAACAAATAGGCTGTTGAAATGATTTTGCCCTTGAAAAGCAAATCTTTGTTAAGAGGAAGTATCCGTGGAAAGAGGGAGAGTATGTGTGTATTCATGTTATCACAGACTCCAGGTCTGCTTAGTGAGCAGGAGCTCTGCAGCAGGCTGCGGGCCAGCGGGACCAACTCTTGATAAGTTCTTTAATAGAGGCTTAGGATGAAAACTATCCAAATGCCACTATTTTGACAGCCGTGGCAGAGAACTGCCTGGATAACAGCACACACAGAGGGTTCTTTTCTGCCACTGAAAATACTGTCTGACCAGCTCCCCACAGCAGGGATCCGTTTAAAGGTAATGTCTGTATTTCCTTATGGAAAACAAGCGCGCATGCTTCACAGGTAAGATTTACTTCATGGCTGATACTCAGTGGCAACACCAGATGTCTGACGTCTCTGGTGTAGCTAAAACAATACAGCTCCTTTGAGGAAAACTGGCTGACTGTGCAATTATCTCTAAATCAAAATATGTGCTATAATGTGATGTGACAATGAGATGCCAGGAAAAGCAGCACAAGAGAAAGAGGGCATGTGGGCAGCAGCTGCAAGTGTATAAATCTACAACAGCAGACCTTATGTATAGTTTTCTAATAATAGTAATCTCAGACAATATGGCAGTTTCATATGAAGTGTAATAAAACCTCCAGAGGGGGCCTGTAGGAAGTACAACCCACCATTTAAGTACACCACTCATTAGCCAGGTCCTGCTGCTTGTAGACTCATTATATGTGGACACAGCAGGGGGCACGGTGAAAGAAATTATGGGTCAATATCTATAAAAGCTAATGAGCTAAATATACTGGAGGACAAAGGCTGAAAATAAATGAGCAAATAATGAAGAAGTAATGAACAGATTGCTCTGCAAACGGAGCAGCTGCCTTTTTTTTTTTCCTTTTCAAGAAATCACTCAGAAAAAACAGGGGTGGGGGGGATTATTAATCCCTTTTGGAAGTTAGCAGAGCAGGAAGTGGTAACTACCCAAACTGTGGGTAATTATGACACTGGTGGTTGTACAGTGAGGGTGTGAGGGGCCTGTTGCACACTGATAACCAGAACGATGTCGAGCTGGGCTGCTGGCTCTCCCACAGATGGAGGGATGCATATTTAGTATGGAAATCAGGCCTGGAAAATGCAATTATACTATACTTGAGGCTGGGAGTGAAAGCAGAAGAAGAGGAATAGAGGGACATTAGAAGGCAGAGAGGGGGAAATTAAGACGGGAAGATGAGATGCCTGCCTGGGTGAGCTCGATTCTGAATCTGGACAGTGAACGTGAGACATCTCCTTTCTTATTCTAAATATCTTCATATTGTTAAATTCACAATGAAAAGGACAAAGTGTGTTTATAGGAAGAAAAAGGTGGAATAGAGAGAGGTTAAGGGGACATATTTTGCTCATTTTCAGGTTCATATGTGTATTTTGAGGTTCTGGTGGAACATATTTACATGCTTTTACGGTCAAAAAAGCCCTTTCACTATATTCTCCCTATACTGTCTGTGCTGGAAAAACCCGTATTCACCCTCCGTCTGGGAGGCTTCGTTTAAGTGCCTGTCTCTTTAAGACCCCCTCCTGAAAAAACACTGTCTGCTCTGATTGGTGGCGGAGTCCCATCTCATATTGATCATGATAATACTGGTATAATGGTCAATACGATAAGAAAAAATAATACTGTAATAATGGCAATATTTTGACTTGTTGACATAATGATATCATTAGGTTTCATACGGCAACAATAAGCCTGGCTAAAAGCAAAATTTGCAAGTTACTCACAAATGTTTTATGAACAACTCCAGATTTTTCAGCCTCCTTTAGAGCTCAGAGTAAACTCAGTCAGCAGCTTCTCTCGCAGCAGCACAAAGTTTGTCTCTACCTCTCCTCTCTCACGTATGCATGCAGGAATTGGGGTCACCAGGAAAAATTGTTATAAACCCGCCATAAATGGACCTACATGATGCCCGTGGCTCAACAAAAAACTATTAAATATATATATATATATATATATATATAATATATATATATATATATATATATATATATATAGTATATATGTATGTGAATTTCCAATAGTTTGTAACTTATCAAAAGAAATGCAGGGAGCTGTTACATTTATGTTGACATACACAACCATAACACTTATTTTGTTGCAGTTGTATGGTCTTGAAATTAGTAATATAATATTTTTTCACAGATCAACAATAAATGCTTCTAAACCAAAAATCTTTAACACCCAACAAGTTCCAGCAAGTATATGATCAAAAATTTGTGGAGAATTTAATAACATTGGTAGTCAAGATTACACGTTTCCCTGACATTACTGTACTGTGACTGAGGGAGATGACAATGTAAAGAAAAAAGAAGAAGAAAGAAAAACTGTTGGAAACAGAGTAGTTAGACAGTCTTAAGCCTGAGGTTTTTGCTGACATGGACTACTTTTACACACGTTTAACTCAGTATTTGAAACCATGGCCACATTTAATATGATCATCCATCATTGTAGAAAAAAAGTCTAACAATTAAAGGTCTCCTTTAAGGGATGTAAATGTAATTGTGTTTTCGTCTTTTGTTGACTTCTGTTGACTTTTGGAGTTTCATCTGTGTTTGGCCTGATAACACAACACCTGCTGCCTCTCCACCTCACACTGTATTCTCCTCCGTTCATACTGCCTCTGTGAAAATTTGCTGTCAGGAGACACAGCTAACCATAGCTATCACTCTGCTTCGCGTTCTCTGACATGTAGGACTGCCGCCTCTAAAGTGAGCATTAGCAGCCTTTTGAAGTGGCGACAGGAGAGAGACGGCGAACAGACAATAAGGCACACATGAGCAGCCAAAACACAAGATAACGCACTGAGAGGAGTGACAGAGAGCAAGGTTTGCCGAAAATCACATGTCATCACATAAAGCGTTGTAGGGGGGTGGAAACCTCTGACTTGCGCATCAGTAACGGTGGAAGTTTCCTGACGAGGCAACGGCTGCCAGCGTATAATTGATGCTGAGGCTTAAAGCACAAAGATAAAGATAGTATTCCCCTTTGGAGACAGCTGAATGGGCCAAACTGACAGCAGTCTGTGAGTGTGTGTGTGTGTGTGTGTGTGTGTGTGTGTGTGTGTGTGTGTGTGTGTGTGTGTGTGTCAAACAGC
Organism: Plectropomus leopardus; assembly: GCF_008729295.1. NCBI lineage: Eukaryota > Metazoa > Chordata > Actinopteri > Perciformes > Serranidae > Plectropomus > Plectropomus leopardus. The sequence goes on along the minus strand of NC_056481.1, from coordinate 17,301,244 downwards.
AAGCGTCCATCCTCCTCCTCTTGGTAGCTGCATGTTGCCTACTGTACATGCTGCTCTCAGCTTTAGTCAATTGTCCTTGATGGATTAATTAGCCAACCACATGGTCAATACTTCCCAGCTCAATACTAATTAGTAATAACAATTTAAAAAAAGGTGGTTTAAAGGCCATTCGGGCGTCTGCACTGCTGATAAAAAAAAAAATCCATGAATTATTCTGATTTTGCTCAGTTCATGGTGGCGGCCATCTTTCACTCACATTCATTGACACACACACACACACACACACACACACACGGTAAATCATTTATCGTTACTAGAACATTAAAAGGCTGCACCAATTAACAGAGCTCGCATAGTGATTCACCACCACCGGGCTAACAGTGTCACTATCCCCGTTTACTGTCTAATTTGTGAGTCATACAAAGGACCAAACCCTCCTCTCGCTCGCTCTCTCTCTTTTTCTCAGACACATATACTCATGCACTCTTACAGCAGAATCTAAATCACTGCAGATCTCAGCCTCACTGATTCTACCCTGACCCAGATACTAAGGTTCTTTCTTGCCCAAATCCTTTTAAAATGAGAGTCCACCTTTTTTTTCCCCCCAGCAGTTTGTGACCACAGCCTTCCTTCATGGTTTAATCATTGCGGTGCTAAAACTTGGAGAGGAGAAAAAAAAAAAAAAAAAAACTTCACTCCAGGACACTTAAGCAAAGTGCATCACTTTTAGTCGACAATCCATCTAAAACAGAAAGCTTTGGCTGGAGTTTGGTGTGTGGGATGTGATGTTGATAGGTAGCATCTGTGTCCCTGGAGACAGAATGATGCACTGTGGGCACTTAATGTGACTTCAAATGACTTGAAAACTTTAAAATACTGTATATTGGCTACAGAGTGTCTCTCAGTGGGCCTGTATAAGTGGTGTATAACTGTAACTGCTCTCTGTGAGTGCTGTCTTTCTTGCAATACTGCTTCAAATGTGACAAAAATGACACATGTGACAACACATTACGTAGGTCTTGATCTCACTACACCTCCTGAGGGAACAGAAAATGTAAGTGCAACATTTGGGCACAAAGCAACAGTCTTAAAATCCTCCAACCTGAACAAAGAAAACCCCTGCCATAATCTCTAAAAGGCATCCTCCGCCCTCTAATTAACCATGGTAGCCATTTTGGATCTCGAACATTAGCTAAATTACCACCTGCAGGAAAACAATGACACACTTATTCAGTTACACAGCTGTTACATGATAACATCGGAGGAGTCTCTTTAAAGAAATCGATACGCACAGTTACACGCACAGGAATATATCTGACTTCAGGTTTCACCCTCAGATTAGCAGATACTCATTTATCACAGAATCGTCCCCCGAAAGCTCCGCCATGTGTGAACTTTGCCTCTTCGGGTGGCTCTCAGCCTCCTGCATCGTCATAATCTCTGTGTGTAATTGTGCGTAAACATGTCACTGCGTGTAAAATGTGTGCAGGTTGGCTTCCTGTGTCAGATTTTTGTGCTGACGTGGATTATTAGTCAGAAACGGACCTATACTCTTTGTGAGTGTATATGAGAGTGAGTGTGTGTGTGTGTGTGTGTATGTGTATAGTTCCCCAAGAGAGGTTTTAGCAGAGTGTTACTTATTCACCCCTCTGGCTGAACTGATGGAGTTCTCCGGCTAAGATCGCCCTGCATGAAAGATGGGTCGAACATGAACGAGTCTTGTACTTAGACACACATACCCACACTCAAACACACTCTTAGACAGCATAGAAGCTGTTGCCCAACGGTGCGATTCAAACACATTTACACCCACTGAGGTCGAGAGAAGCAGCCTGGATTCAAGGCTCCGCTGAGCGAATGTAGAACAACAAATCAAAAAAATGTCGAACACACCCGTTAAGAAACACAACTGAGAGACATCGCAACAGCTTGTGGGCTGAAAAAGCACAAACCGAGGATACACACATTCTCGCCACTTTCATTTTAATACGCTGCAGGGGAGTTCCACCTTCAATCGAGGCTGGACCACAAATCAATACAGACACCACACTTTAGGCACTGGCTATAATATAATGGCAGCGCTGAACTTTCCAAATCAAAACACAACTGTCATCTGTCACACACTGCAGAGTGCTACTTCTAAATCTGCCTGAGATACAGAGATGTGAGAGGGAGGAAGAGAAGGGACAGACAAAAAGCAGGGAAAACAGGCGTGAGAGGGGGAAGAGAGGGACCAAAGAAAAAGTGGAAACTGCAGAGATTTAGGTGAAAATGATAAAAGTCAGAGAGCAGTGGAGAGAAAGGAGGCGAGGAGAGAAAGAAGGCCGCGGGTATTCGTTGATGACCTGGTTGAAAATGTCATGCTACATGCAGCACTTTCTGAGCAGCAGCCTGGAGCTCATCCGAACCTGCAGAGTTCACGCGTCACATGCTGCACGGCAGGAGGCCAGATTCACATCAACATTTCGAATATCCTCTAAATTAGTCAGCAAATCTGTCCTGGCAGTGCTCATGTGTATGAATGAGAGTCTGTCTGCAGTAGAGACAGTGTGTGTATATCAGGGAGAGAGGAGTCAGACAGAGAGGAAGTGGGTGGCTGCATTAATTAATAATAAAATGCTTGAAACTGTTTGTATATATGCAAATCATATGCATGCACGGAACGGTGTGGATATGGCCTGTGTGCGTTCACATGTGTGTATCAGACAAAATCTTTACAATCAGACCTGGAGGTCGATATCTGTGTGAGGCTGGGCGTTCTCAAATTACCTCAGATTACTGCCTGCTACTACCAATGCTGGGCTAATCGAAGGCAATTTGCATTTGGCTGATGGGCAATTTTAAAAGTGTCTCCCTGATGCTTTCCGAGGCGAGGTAGTTTTTTTTTTTTCATACCTAACATATGCTCACGAGTGTAGAATGAAAGAGACGGAAATTAGATCGGAGGGTTCAAGGAGGCAGGTTCAAAAAAAGGGTGGGATAATATTACATTGGCTTGAGGAAGAGAGGGTTGAAGACGAGAATGCACTGAAATGAGATGGATAAAAAAAAAACAAAAAAAAAAAAACATCAAAAATGGCAGAGGAAAGTAGCTGTACATTTCCAAGAAAGTAAAAGAGATGCTACACTGTAGGAGCAGCTCTTCTACACTGATTTCTCTGTAGTGGAAGGGACCTCAGAAATGGGACCTGCTCCAAATTGAGTGGCCTCATGTGGCCTTCATTACGAACTGTGGGTAGCACATTTCAAAAGGGCGTGAAAAAGATGTTTTAAAAAAGAAGAAAGAGAAGGATAAACAGATAGAGAAAGAAAGAAGGGGAAATGAGCTTAAGGAAATTAAAGTGTGCCAGGAATTGCTTTGCGCTGAATTAATCTCGCCGCTTACACCAGTGCGGTGCCCAGATCAGAAGGCAGGTGCTCATCTATGTGCTTGGAGAGAATCAGCCTTTCACGTATAACAGCTTTAAATGAATTTCTAATAGGAGCGCAATTGTAAACACAGAGAGGTGAAGAGACAGGGAGCAAAGAAAAAGAAGAGGAAGAAAATAAAGAGCATGGTGAATCCAAAGCAGAGGCAAAGGACAAAACTGCTTTGGAAAAAGGCATCTGCAGCTGTAATTCAGAGTACACTGTCCTCACATCGGTATACAAAGCATATTCCTGCAGTATCACTCGTGTTGCTGTTACTCTATCAAATACATTAATAATGACGCTTATGATAAATAAAAATGTGTTGTTTAAACAATGTGACTGTCAGCTCGGTGTGGGTGTTTTGTAGTACTTGCTGTGCATGGCTCTGTGAGGTTAAGTGCCTGGATTTACAGACACATTAACTGCAACGATTGATCCTCTTTTTTGCAGGACAACGACCTGAATGGTCGAGTCAATTTTCGCCACTGCAGAGCTTGCCGGTTCTGTCTGGATCAATTCTGTAACCTTTCTGAAATCCAACAAAAGCATGTGTGTGGAAATTTGTGCTGCAGGACACGAAATGCCTCGAGTGAGTTCCCTCTGCGTAACTATGTGTCTGTGTACGTGCGGTTCTGACTTCCACTCACCAGCTCGATGAGCTCCTGGTAGCACACCTGTCCCTCTTCATTGCTCTGGACCAGGGCTAACAGCATGTCCAGTTTGGACGGGTCCAGCTGCAGCTCATGGTGCTCCACCAAGCTGGTGAAGTTCTCCACTGCGATGAAACCGGTGTTGTCTGGGTCCAGCTGGAGGAAAAAAAAAACATTCCACTATGAGATCTCAGGGATATAAAGATTGCTGATAACAAATGTATTGAAGATTTCTGTTATGCATCATGACTTTTAATAATAAGCAGCAGTGCGGAGATGAAGTGCCAGCTTGCCCTGAGGGAGAATGCATCAGTAAGCTGAGACATATATATACACAGGGACACAAGATACTCATAAAGACAAATGAGAGCTACACGGATGAAGCTATAAGCTCAGACAGTGACACCAGTTTTAATTAAACTGTGTTGCCACTATAATGCATGTGAAAGAATTAGACCTGCCTACAGAAAAAGCCCCATTCAACCTCATTAAAGGAGCAGGTCTGTCAAAGCAAACAGCAGGATGGTTGTTGCTGTTGTTGCATGAGAAGACGTGTCATTCTAATACGCAGTAACCTGCAATTTCCCGGAAAGAAAAATCCCTCAGCATTAAAAGAGGCTGACTTTTCAGTCTTTGTTTTAGAGCGGATGCTTCGTTTGACCGTGCGAGTCCGACCTTGGTCACATTTGCAACTTGCAGTCAGTGTGGGTTTTTTTTAATCACCACTCACTCACCGAGACCCACAGCCCCATGGGTTATTACTGCTGATGTCTGTATGCCAGCGCTGCTCCTCGTAATTGATTTAAGCGGGAGAGTGTCATAAAAACGGCTGAGTGTAGTCGTCTAAAATAGCGCCCGCTTAAAAACTGCTTGTAAAGTATAGGGTGTCTATCTACGCTTGGTTTATGTAATGTGGGTTTTTTATTTTTTTGGGCGGCAGCTTCACCTACTTATTACTTGATTTTCTTCCTTCACCTTCTCCTCTTAAATGCATTCGATTGCTCTGCAATGGAGCGTTAATTCCTCATGCCAGCTCTCCTTAGTACATCTGATTGTATTTGTGAAAATGCGCCTAAGGACAAACTGGAGCAGTACAAAGAGACCACATGAGAAGAGCCCTTGCTGCTTCTCATTTTACTGTTTCCTGAATGCTAACACAGCCTCATTAGGTTTCAGATAGTAAACCAACAGCCTTTTGTTGCCCCGGGGAGGAGTGAGCTTTCAGATGTTGCGTCAGTGTGGAGTCAGTCGTGCTGGATCATCGTTGCCCATGTCATGAGTCCACGAGAAGAATCCCATCTAGGCCGCTTTAGTCTGGACCTGGCCTGCTCTGACATGGTTAGACAAAGGCGATTCATCGGCTGCATGAGGAAAGCAGCATTAAACCACGCTGCGCCGTGTCAGTCCCTACTGCGGGGGGCTCAGAGCTTAAAGCTCTACTGCTCAACCGAGGAGCTGAGGATCAATCCAGGAATCCATCGGTGTTTGTGCGTGTATCTCCTTCTGAATGTGTTTACCGTATGTCCTCTGCTTCCACTTGCACTGTTTCCAGGGTGTTTTTACAGTCATTCAGTTGAACACAAGCATCCTTTTAATTCCATTTAATCTGTTTTTTACTCCCCTGAAAACGTATGTATTTATTCACCTGGAAGAGCTCAGTGGAGGCAGAAACTAATGGGTAAGTTTGATGACGCTTGACTCAGAATGTGTTTTCCCACTGCTAGTTGATGCAGCGAGGGGATTTTGTTAGCTATGATACTTTAACAATGCTCTGTATACACCAACATGAGTCAACAGCATAAACAATGGCTTTTAACTAATATTATCAAGATTCTGTATGTGTATAACCATTGCTGTTTCTAAGTCATTAAAGGTCCACTGTGTAGGAAAGAAAATGCTATGTGGACACAGGCCTTCAGTTAGGACGTCTCTAATAGTATTCTCAGAGTGTTTGTGAATACAGCCCCTGGATCGTAAGTTATCAGAGAAAACAAAGTGAGCAAAGGTAAGCAGGTGCTGGGCTAGCAGCCCATCGCTGACATGTTAATTTGTAACATGAAACTTCTTTATTCAGTGTTTTTATTGATTTCAATCACCTGGTCAACTTGTTTTGGAGAAGAAGTGACTTCTGTGGATAATATGGCTCCCAATAAAAGCCCTGAGCAATGAACACCAAAGGAATTCTAACCAGGAAAAGTTTAAGCAATGTGAACATTGTTTAAGCAATCTTAAACAATATTCCCTAAACTTCACGTCATGTACATTATTTAAGTGAGGTCTGTGAACATATGAAGGAAAAAATCCATACAATACTTGACAATCTCCCTTTTGGTCTTTGTCCCTCACACATCATCTAAACTCTCAGATCCTGACAGCCTGTAGTGTCAAGGCAGTCTGCAACGCATATAAAAGCAAATTTGTGAACAAAAACAAACCAAGATGGGGAAGAAAATGGGCCCAGGTCTATTTTTAGATAATCCCCTTAACTGTGTGTTCCATGGACGTTTGTTAAAACACGGCCCTGTTCTCCCCTTGAGGCTCACTGAGCAAAAATGGTGCAGATACGGCCAGCTTTTGTGATGTGTTGGGCACCAGGATGACATGTGGGGAATACAGGGGGAGAGAGAAAGAACAAGAAAGCAGCAGAGAGGGTAAAAGTGGAAGCTGAGAAAATGAGGTGGGTGGTTGGTCGGTAAATGAAATGAAAGAAATGAAAAATGATGAAGTTCAAGTAACGGTAGAAGGAGGAGAAGGTATGAAAAGACAGGCGAGAAGAGACAGCATGAAATGAAACAGGGATGCACAGAGAATAAAAAACGCCTTGCCTCTGTCTGTTATTCTGCGCGTCTGCCTAACCCGGCAGTCTGGCTCTTCTTCTCTTTCCTATAAGAGGGCTGTGACACACTCCAGTGCTCTGCATCCACTTGCCACTGAGGGGAGATAGATCAGATTCTAATGTGCTCCTGGCTCAGCCCAGGCTGACAGAGGGAACAGAGAGCCACACTGGGGACGTCTGATTACTGTCAGCCTCCATATGTCAGCACATCACTACACATACAGCAGCAGCACAGACACAGGCATGCTGTATATGGTTGTGCATATTTACGCAAACCAAGTGTTGACGCCGAGCTGTCACACTGCACAGATACTATTCCCTCCGCAGTCTGACCTTATTCAGAAAGAACGTTACACAGGGGAGACTGTCTGCCGAGGATACAAGGAGGTGGAGGATTGGTTCTTGTAGCCAATTAGGGTTATCAATTAGCAAGATGAGGTACACTGAGATGAATGAGGGTTGGCAAGAAGAGCGTTTTTTTTTTTTTTTTCTGGGGCAGGCTGGTGACGCGCATGAACAAGGGGGGAGAGAGGGAGAGAAGAAAGGGTTGGAAGAAGGAGGGAAAAAACGCTGAGAGGGAAGCAGTTATTGAAGCGATCCAACACTGGTGAGGGCGACACTTTGACAAGCTGCATGCGTTTCTATGGTTACCAGCCGCCTGCGTGTCACCCCCTTCTTCCCCCCCCCCCCCCCCACATATTGGCGTTCGAAAGGCAAAGGAAAGACACAAAAGGGGAGGAAAGAAAGAGACGATGAAAGGAGGGAAGGGTGCAGAGTGGAAGGAAAAACAGAATCAACATGGATGGAAAGAGAACAACGAGACAAGAACGGGTTGGTAGTAAGACGAAGGCAGGGTTTTACATCTAAGGGGAGGCGGGGCAGGAGATTATAGATGGAAGGTGGTGCTGCTGGCTCAAGAGTAAGTGGGAGGAGATGGACAAGACATGGGATGAAAATGTATACATGAGCACGAGGAGGAGGAAGAGAGCAAAGAAGAGTGGAATGCTGACTGCAGAGGAATGATCTCAGTGTTAACCCCCAGGACCTCCATTACCTCCACCGCAGCGACTCCGACTGACACAAGTCCACAACTTACTTATCAGTCTGTTTCACAGGGGCTCAAGAGTCAACCCTCCAGCCCATGAACAAACCACAAAACCCAGCCATGATGGACGTCCAGCCAGTGGGCTGAAACACAGCCAGTTCTATCACCCTACCAGTAGAGGACTGAAACACAACCAAGACCTCTGTATGTAGTACAAGCAGACTTGCAGCTAACACTGCATTCACATCATGTAGGCAGAATATGGAGAAAGATTCCTATGGTTACACTTTCCATTCACCTTTATTATCTGACATTTGGCTTTTCCTGCTTTTGTTTTTTTAAATGTCCATTTTGTAGGATTTAGAGGGATATATTGGCAGAAACTGATTATAATACATTAAGTATGTTATCTTTAGTGTATGATTACCTGAAAATAAGAACTGTTGTACTCTCCTTACCTTAGAGTGAACTGTTTTAATTTTATAGGGTGCAGGTCTTTGTCGGCCACCGTAGTAAGAAGCCAAAATGCAGTGCTGGAGTTACATTGTTTTGTTTTTTTTTTTATATGTGAAACTGCTTTATTCAGTGTTTTTAGTGGTTTAAATCTTTGGGTCCGTTTGTTTTGGAGAGAAAGAGACCTCTGCGGATAGTTTGGCTCATGTGAACATCTGGAATAAAGTTATTGGAGAAAAAGGTGACCAAACATTAGTTCACAAAAGGGCATGACTGTGACAACCAATCACATCTGTTAAAACACTTTGTCATAGCAGTGAGGTCAACCACACCTCCTCACTAAGATGAAAATGTGTGTCCCCTCCTAGCACAGAGTGGCACTGAGAATTTTCTTAAATCACTTCTAATCAAGGATTCCTTACTAGAAATGTTTAGGCTAAGTTAGGAGCTTCCTGTAAGTATTCTCATATGTTTGTGTGTTATCAGAGAAAAAGGGTGAGCATAGGTAAGGATGTGTTGGACGAGCGACACTGAGCGAAACTGAAACTGTTTTATACAGTGCTTTTAGCGATTTTAATCACATGGTCCATTTGTTTTGGAGAGGACGAGACCTCTGTGGATAATTTAGCACTGAATAATAACCTTCCACACAAACACTGAAAAAATTCTAGTCAAGAGAAGTTTTAGCTGGTCACATTCTGCACCAAATGCCCTAAATCTTACACACTTTAAATGAATGTTATTGAGTATTTATTTATGCGTATAGCCACAAGTATTATGTGTGTTAGCTTAAGATTTTCTAAACAGTCACTCAGAAAGATAGGAAATTAAAACTAACAAAAAAGGAAGACAGAGCCAACTGCTCATTGTTACAGTTGTCCATAATCAAAGAGGGGCATATTCATATCCAGTATCTTGAAATCCATTAACCAATTACTGTGTCAAAAATTATCCATTTCTTCCACTTATCAAACAAAACTGCCTTACTCTATGCTGATAGGTCATTTTTTCTATAATATAAACCAATTTTTTTTATTGTTCTATGTAAGGTTTTTCAGTCTTATAAAGATTTCTTGTTATTGGCTTTTTGCATGCAATAATATCTGTAAATATCAATGACACAATCAACTGTATTTCCAAGATACATAACATTGCATTTCTTGGGTATTGAATATCCCGTGATATATTTTGATATAACATTTACATATTCCCTCAATGAGTGTAATTAAAAACTGTGTGTGTCTTTCACATGTCTGCAATCATAATTGTTTTAAACCAGTTTCTTTACTCTTGATTTTAGGTGTAAGTTCTTCCTGCTTTTCCTATGGTAAAGGTAATCTAATGTTCTTAACATGGGCCCCTGGAAGAGTATTTGTTCTTTAGGTGAAAACAAATAGGATCCAAATAAACAACACTAAGATAAAACTTAACTAATTAATTTTATTAGTCCATTAGCAGAAAATTAGTTAGTGAAAATGTTGGTAATTGATTGATTTTCTATTATTTTCTGTTCTTTTATTTGTTCTTCATTTTCTTTGATCTATTTTCTTACAAGTCTGACAATTAATTGAGAATATAAGTAGCCACAAATATTCAGATTGGGATTTATTTTGAATAGGGCTCAAGCTGACTTGAGGCATCCCTATCTGTACACACCTCTATCAATTACCAGCCAGATGATAAATGGAATTTTAAGTATTTTGCTCTGTATGATAATTAAGAAAATCAACTGAAGGGCAGTTACTCCAAACAAAAAACATTACAGTCAAACCAAACACCACATACTGAAAATGTGTAAGATAAAGCACTGACTTACACCTCTCCTTTATACAATACATAAATCAAACATCAAAAGCAACAGATCTTGAAAGGTTGATTCTAGCTGTAGAGTGCACAGTATTTGTGCTTTGGAAGACCAGCACTGGTATGAGTCCCACTGACTAACCCCGTGGCACAGAGCCAATGCAACAGACTACTTTGGTCTCTGTGAACAAGACTGTTGAGCCTGAACGGGGCTGTGTATCTGCAGAGGGCAGAGGCATTTACAGGGCAGAGCATATTTGCATGACATTAGATAAAACCCTTTTGATTCGTCTCTGGCTGCCCTCAGGACTCACTGGTGTTCACCAACAACTGGGCCACCAACTCTGTAATTATCACAATGCACGTTCTGCCCTGCTGTTGCCGTCATTATGCTAAAATTTTACCACTGTGGCACTGTGACGTGATGGCCGTAAAGATCCACACCACTCTCTCCTCAAGTTGACACCCAAGGGATTTTCTCTTGATGCAAACAATCATCCAACTACATTTCCTGTCATTTAAACACAGTACAAACAGCCACAGGAATTCTCAAATACAGCTCAATGCAAATTAGCACCAAAGAATGATGAAAGAGGACAGTGTTTAAGAGCATTATTCTCTGTACTTGACAGAAATGTGTCAAAATAGCATTCCAAACGCAAAGTACTTATGGGAGGGATATAAATAAGCCTGATAAGAACTGAATGACACGTAGGGAGCTATTCACCACCTAATGATAGCGTTCTTTAGTGGTCGAGTGCTGCCTACCATCAACTTGCCTTATCAGTGGTGCTGCAAGAGAAAGACTATCAGAGAAAGTGCGTCTGTGTGTGTGTGTGTGAGCACGTTCTGATCCTGAGCATATGTGTAAGCCTGCACAGGCCAGAAATAGTCGGAGTCAGCATTGCAACCTCCTGCAGACAAAGACTAATAAAAAAACTCACTCATGTTGCCACTGTTGCTTTCTCCTTCTCTTCCCTTGCAGTATTTTCATGTGGCTCTGTGTGACATGGCCTCTCGTTTATACCTGCAGTGCTCATGCAAACTCAGCATACCCAGTTTTCTTCTGGGGTAACACATCCTGACTTAGGAGGAAACCTCCAAAGCATTAAAGTTTAGCTCGTTTGGCATCTAATGTGTATTTAACATCTAGACACTGAAAAACTAAGCAGTGACAGACAGTAATCCCTTCCCTTTACAAATGTCTCCTCCAAAAAGGCCCTGAAGCAAAGCACTTGACCTCCAGGTGCTCTTGTGGATTTGCTTAGAGGCTTGCAGGACACTGTGGGGAGCCTCCAATGAAAGTGACTATTTAAATCTGGATGCCAGAGCGGCAAAAAAAAAAAGGCATGCGCTGCAAAACATTTTTTCTGGATACAGACGAGCTAAAAGTGCCCAATATGTAGACAGGTAGTCGGCTTTGTTAAAAACAAGCTTGCCTGTTCAGAGTCCAAAAGCTGTTGGCGGATTTCACTTCATTCTAGTTTAATTAGAGAGACCTTTTCCAAATCAAAGGCCGCCGCACGGAGTCCCAAAGGTAGAAAAAATCCCGTCATCAGCCAGCGTGAGTGATCTGGTCTAGACTAGAGCTTAATAGGACCGCAGTCTGCTCTGTGGCCTTGCAAACTGTCTATATGATCACACTGGCGCAAGCACAGAAAACCCCACAATCAATACAACAGCCAGCCGTTTACAGCGTGGAAGCGATGGCTTCATCTCCAGCCCAAGGACCTGCTACACTGAAAATGGATATTGACACAGATGAGTCAGCCTCTTTGATACCGCATTTAAATGTGTCTATGAAGGAATATGTGTTGTTGAGGTATCACTAAATTGTTGTTATCACTGAAGTGCTTATACAGCATATGACTCACCAGTGTGGCCACAGAGCATCTTCTCACTCAACCCACACGGGCTTCCTTCACTTGTTATGAAAACACACATTCATAAAAATGCAACTGTGCACAATTCACAGACACACACACACATCTCCCCAAGGCTCCTGAGCGTGTTGATCAATGTGTTGCTGATGGGCCACTTGTGACTCCTAAACCCTGCAGTAGATAATTGATTCCTCCCTCTTGGACAAAATGATAGCCCGATCTATTTGTCAGTCAGCCAAAACCCCAGTTCATCATCAAAAAACAAGAGACATGTTTAGCTTAGAAATGTAAGACATAAGCTAGAGCAGGAGATGCCCCCACACACAAAATCACATATGGCCTCAAAAAGCCCTTAGCCAAATATAGACATTGCTTTCTGCCTTAAAATCCATATTGGCTTGTTAATTTTGGAGATGGTAGACCACACCGACTCAAATATGGATCTAGTTGAACAGTAAAAACAGCAGTTTGGTTTGAGGGTTCCATGAAACCAGATGTCAAGAGAAACATTCTTCACTTGACTAAATACAGCAACTAAAACTGTGTTTTCAACAGCAGGGTTAAAAAGAAGAAAAAAAAGTTTAAAGCCCAATAACAGCTTCTGTTCTAAAAGAAAACCATGACCTGGACTTCACAGGAACTGCCTTGCTGCTCGACCCTTGGAGATGAAAAAGCTGAATGATCTTACCATCGTTGGTTCTTGTGTCCCTGAGATGGTAACATTGGCAATGTGGTAAACACAGAAAACCCCCCCACAAGAAATCACAATTACAAGGAAAGGCATAAAGCATGCACATGTACAGACACACAAATCCATGCACAGGCAGCATAATTGCTGCAAACGCTAATGCAGCAGCTGTAATCAACCATTATTTTGTGATTTTTACATCATTCCTCAAGCACAGAATGCTCCAAATAACCCACAATATACATCCATTCATACAGCATAACCAGCACACACACACACACCTTCCTCCATCCCTCTTTCCCATAAACCATGACATGATGCCGCCCCCCGCTGTGGCTCATGATCTGACCTCACATTCTCTGGGCCCGCATGGCTCCATGATGATTGCGTCCGTCGTGTTTGTCTCACGCTCTCATTTTTGCCCGTGCAAACAGCCCCTGCTATCAATCCTAACATCAGCTCTCACCCCCAGCCTCCACGTCTCAATCCCTGGATAGACGGCGAGGTGGCCAGGAGCCCGTAACCATAGAAACCTCTGCCGCTGCCTGCTCACTCGCTTACCTGCTCTTGTATGAGCTGAAACAGGGAGCTTCTATCCATATACTGGCCAGGGAGGTGAGAGGAGCCGCCGAGGACAAGGGCATAGGTTGGAGCAAGAGAGGAGTGGTGGTGGTGGTGTTGGTAAGGATGGGATAAGGTGGAGGGGGATTTGGTTGAGGTAGCAGCTGGTGCCTAAATTGTAGCGTCAGGCCCCTTTCGTAGCTGCTGCGTCCCCCCCTTGATGATGGAGAAAGCCTGCTGAGCTCTGTCCCTGGTTTTCCTTGCTGGTGGGGTAAGAACCAGTGCTGTGTGGCTCCCTGTTGGTGCTGAGTGTGCGGACGGTGGTGCAAATGGGCCGTGACTCTGCTCTGTGCCAGTGCAGCGTGGCGCGGCGGTAAACCCAGCTTCAGCAGACGACAGGCAGGCAGGCACGCAGGCAAGGCAGATCCAGCAGCTCTCATTCACTCTCCTCCTCCTCCTCCTCGCTCTCCTCTATCCCATTGCACTGACTGCTACCTCGCTCTCTCTCTTCCCTCTCCTCATACACACACTGCGCTGCCTGCATACCAATGAGGCAGGGGAGGGAGGCGGCCTCGCTCTTCCAATAAGAGACACGGGAGGAGTGGCTGTGGGCTGCGGCTCCTCTCCTCACTACAAGTAAGGCGTCTCAGGGAGGGAGCAGGGGATGGGCTCCACTGCGGCTCTGCGCTTGGTACTGGCACAGACACCCCCCACACACATGTCTGGTCTGTTACTGACAGGCATGCACACACAAACCCACACACTGTAAACAAGCTACTAATACAAGCGCATATGGTGAAATCCTAACCATGTGATGATTGTGTTCATTTTTGGGCTGCGGAAGACAAAGACGATGAACGGCGTGGGAAACAATATAAAACTGATGATGTCAAGAACACTGATGGCCCCCAAAGAATAACTATACACTGCTCTGCAACCCTTTACATCTCTGTGCTAATTAGAAGCACTGGCACATTAGCACATTGTATGCACTGCTGCACAATCAAATAAACTCCCACCCCCAACACACATGCACTGACATAAAATTAAATTAGACTATGTGGATGGCTCACTGATCCTCCAACGAGCTCAAATGAACACCACCATGGCAATAACACAAAACCACAATACTCAATACAATACTATATTAGAAGTAATTCCAAAACAAAGGCTCTTTTTATGTTAATCTGATGCATAATAGAGAGCCTGGCATGCAGGGAGCAGAGCATTAAGGTCAGAACGTACATAATGATGAAAAGGAACTTGTTACTGCTCATGTGGGCGGCAGGCTCTGGCTGTGCTTGATTTCATTGAAATCCCCTTTAAAAAAGTGTTTTCTTTCTGCACAGATCCGCAGTGACCCCTCCTCCTCAGGACAATGGCGATGAGGGGGAGGAAGCAGCGCGGGGACATAAATCTTAACTTATATAAAAAAAAAAAAAGTGAAATGGCCCTAAATGCCCTGGAGCTGTTTGTAGCTAAAAGAGCCGTCCGCGTTGTGACCCGGTGGCGACTTCGGCTTGCATTGTGGTTGAGGCAGGGGGTGTTTCTCGCCCTCTGCACTGTTTCCTGTGAGATTTACCACCGACAGTGTAGCTCAGCCTCTGGCTTGGTGACAAACACTGCCTCTGCCTGTTTAAGTACCACGATTGCAGCAGATGCTTGAACGTTCATTTTCTTACAGGCAGCAAGGCTTATAAATCCTTCTTAATGTGAGAAACATTTTTAAAATATCTGGACCCACTCATTACAGCAATGTGTCTTGTGCTTTATTGGCTCTCACTGAGGCTGCTGACTATATGAAGCAACGAGTAACTGCTGTATTTGTCCTAATGGGTTGTGCCAAGGCCACAGTGAACATGGCAGAGCTCCCAGACTTTCCCTTTGTCACCTTCCACTATGCCCATCTGACACACTTTTGTTTAAACAAAACCTTAATAATGAGTGTCCAAGTCTATGGCAACGTCAGGATTCCCTCCTCTATGAGGTGGAAGCATTGAAGTCACTCCATGGGGTTCTTTGTTCAACTTCTATGTTCAAAATGAATTTGTCTCCAATACACTGTAGTTGTAAGCATGAATATGACAAATCTAATTATAAGGTCACTGCTGGAGGATTTGCAAACTGCCATAAGTGAGACAGATTGAAAGAGCAGCCAAAATGAAACTGGATTTAACTGTTGCCTTGGTAACCTCAAAGAACTCCCATCAAACAATGACAGACAAGTACGATGAACTAAAATAAAATCGAGTGCAGCAAGAAAATAAAACAGAAAGTTCTCTTAAAGGAACACTTCACACTCACAAAATGATCATTTTTATATCAATCACTCACCCTGCGTGTAGAAACATTTGTCTTCATCACATGCCTCCACAGTGATCGAAAAATCTAAAAATTGAGAAATTTTTTGATGAACTCAAGTAAAAGCAGCATACATTTAACAACAGCAAAACATCATAAAAAAAACCTGTTTACACCTGTCTGATTTTTCCACTCTTATGCTCAGCACTACCCAAAACATGCATTTTTGTAAAACAGTACTATTTAAGCCCTTCTGAATTTACCTGCATTCACCGTACTTCCCAAACACATGCATTTAGCAAAAATGCATAGGTTTGGGAGACTTGAGCCCTTTTTACACAGAGATCCTGCAAGAGGGCCACAACAAAGGCGCTTCTTTATGCCAGCTTTGATTTTTCTCACACGACCACACAACGGCAGCATGATGACGCTCCAGTGAGTGATTTTAGAAAGCATGCTGGCATTCCAGAAGCAAAAGAGGCATGACAGGGTGACGTTTGACACAACAGCACTGGCCTCTAGTGTGACATATAACATGCGTTCTTTCTGAGCAATAACAATGGCATAACAATTATTTACTATCCCTGTTGTATGGCACTTGATTTCTTCCTCTGCTCAAAGGGTAAGGAGCTCCCAAAATTCCCCCAAAAATCAAGCTCCTTTTTAAAACTTCCCCAGGGATGGGTCGCACACATAACAAAATGTCAAAATATCACCTTCTTACCAGCTGTTCCTTAACACAGATGCCAATTCAGCGCTGTAACTACCTCTGCTACCGGTTCAAAAGCGAGACAACTCTGTCCCCCCATTCCACGATAATACCTTTTATACAGAATAGAGATGATGACTCCTAAAACCCGGAAAATGAATCAGCATTTTTATCTCCTCCAGTTCCCTCACCTCAAAGTCAATAAGCTTTTTGAATGGGTTTTTGGTAAGAAGCCTTAAATGAGGTCGGTGGTTCAGTTTTAGAGGCTTTCATGTTTTGTTCTACAACACAAAATACATCAGTAAATACCCCACTTGCAGACTTTGAAGCTTTTATGTGTCTTAAAAAAGGCTGTTGCTAACAAGTGGCTAAACGAAACTACAGAACATCATCACATCAAGCCGCAACGAACAAGAAGTGAAGTGATGGCAACACTACACACAAGTGTAGTTCTTTATAGCCAAATATTAGCTTTTTACTGCTTGTGATTATATTTAGGCTTCAAATATCCTGATTTTCTGCAATAATCGAAAAATCTAATGGAAGAATCCTATCGTTTTTTTGACAAGGGAACCAGGGTGAAGCTAACTTCCTGGTCGGTCTACAGAAAAATGTTATCCCTGGGTCACTCTAAGGTGAGGCACAATACCAGTCTGACATACCAGCATTGAACGCATTGAACAGGCAGTATAAAAGAGGCTTTGGATTATACTGCATGAGTTGTGTGAGGGTTTGCAAACTACTTTTATTATAGACTTGCTGCTATTAAAGGCAGCCCCCTTTTATTACAATTCATCAAGAATTTTCTCTGTTTTTGGATTCTTCTTTCATCATTGTGGCATATGAGAAAAAAGTCAGGAATTTAACATTACATTAATTCTTACATATTCCTTTAAGAAAAAACACAGAGGCTCTACCAAATGTTATAAAAACAAGAATAAAATTCATCATGGAAGTATATGTGCTGTATGAATAACATCAGCACAACACGAGGCTCTGGTCTTGGCTCTGTTACAAAAAAGCCAATATAAATTCAGCACTACTCAATCACACCCTAGCAAAAGAAAATGCACCTCGATGGAGCAAAAAATGGCACTGCAGACGCAGGTACACAACATTCCCAAATATGTCAACAAGATGCCAAGTGGGCTCAGAGCCACACCACGGGTCACGCCAGTATCCAGTATCATTGTTTCCATTAAACTGCCACCAAGTGACATTATCCAGATGACTGACAGAGCGAGATAAGCCTCCAGTGAAATACCGTCTCTGCTGCCCGAAGCATCCCCAACTGAATGGTCTCCCTTGAGCCTGACTAAACCCTTCATGTTCTATTCACCCCTGGTGGATGGATGCAGACGGCAGGATGAACCCAGGCAGCCTGCTCCTCTTTAACAAGGCCTGAGAGTAGCAGACAAAACACTCTGGTCTAGCCTCTGTGAGAGAGCAGGGAGAGAATAACAAGGTCTTTCAGGGAGGCAGAGAGGGGCATTAATTAGACCGCCAGTCTGCACTCTTCCTCACCAGCTTAATGACCTCGAGGTCCATAAGGCAGGTGTTTATTTATTGGTGTCTGTGTGTGGATAGTTGTGTTTCTGTCAGTGAAACGGATGGTAAGGAGCTATAAATGCATGCCTTAAAGGTCTGAAATCAGTGTGTCTTCATTATATGCAGGCATTGCCAGGGTTTTAGAATGAGGAGTGCATGTACACTCATTTATACAGCAGTCGCCTTATGAACACAACATTCTATATGTGTATGCAAACTGAAGGGATTTGTCTAAATGCACAATAAGCTCCTCCAACTTGGAAGATGTGTTGCAAAACTAATTTAAACCCAGGACTCAATCACGGTTTATCATACATTTCTGCTGCACCAAAACTTTCTTAAAATCTTGGCTTAGTCCAATTTAAATTCAGCCCCGTTGCTCAGTCTAGACTTGTAGATGTCAACAAAATAAGGCTCCGTGGTGTATTCAATTTTGTTATTGCAATGTCAATTTCAACATTCATCACAAGAGAGTACAACGAGCTGAAATAGCACAACATCTGGGAGTTATATGAGTAGCTGTCACATGTTTGCACCACAAACATACTTTTATACTATACAGAATGCAGAGGTCCTTGTGGGTTCAATTACAATAAGATCTGATACCTTACCCATGAGAACAAGGAAGGCAAACATAAAGGCACCCCTAAAGAGCTGAAAAAAGGTGTTTGAGTGGGGGTTTTTTTCCCCGATATCGGTGTTGTTGAAGATGAATTTCCTTTTGTGTTTCTTTGCCCCTTGTATAATAACCTAAGGAGTCTGCTAGTTGAATGAACATTTATTTTTTTGCCTAAAAGTGAAATGTTGACTTGTCCTTAATGATGAGATTTTGGTTTGGCAAGATTTATAAAAAGTGCACAGCAGCTGAGACAGACTGGATAGGTGTAGGATGTTTTAAAATGTTCTCATGGATGGATTGGATGGAAGGGATTTGTGAAACTGTATGGTATGGTTTGTCATGTTTGCTCCAAGAAAACATGCGTTTCTGAAGCTTAAATTCAACAAACAACAACTCACTGCCTGCCTTGCTGAATTCTCCCTGCTGTGGCCGGAAAAATATGAACCGTGCTATAAAAAACAAACAAAAAATAGAAATTACCTCTTGACGGCTTCATTAAACTGGTTGTTGAGATAGATCAGCCACACAGGTTTCTTTAAATGTTTCTGAGTGGACATCCAAGTGAGGTGGAGAAATGTCCAGTGTATGCCTGGAAATACTCATGTTTTGACCACCCTGAAAAACATTAAGCACAGAGAGAAAATCAAGACTCCTGCATATTTTCATGGACCAAATTTCAAAACTTTTCCACAACTTTTCAGAGACCCAAAATATGTTTTTCCATTGCCCCTCTTGCCCTGCATTTTTCAAACATATAAGATTCAAACTCTATTCAGACATAGTTTCAGTGTACCATATGATGTGTTCAAGGACCTTTGGTGATTTCATAATCCAACAGTAATTTGTTTTTACAGTTTCTGGCTATGATAAGCAGTGTAATTTGGAGGTTTTTTTTAAACATGCAATCTAAACACTTTAAAAAAGAAAATACATAAAATTAAAAAACAACAACATTTTTTTTTGCCAAAATTGCAAAGTATATTAAAATGTTAAACAAACAAACAAACAAAAAAACAACCCTGATTTTTTTTTTTTATTCTAGCCTTCCTTAAAAAATTATTTTAAGGTACAAAAAAAAAGGAAATTGCCAAGATTTCCAAACCTACAAGACTGCTGGTTTGGAAGCCATGTTTTATTTATAAATCGGCTGTAAAATAAATAAAAAATACAGCCATTTAAAGTTGCATGCCCTTAAGCCCCATGGGCATACATTGAGGGAGAGACGGAATGTGGGGGGAAATAAGGAAACTTTCGTGGTGAATTTTTTTCCAGCTCCATAACTTCTCCAGGTCTAGAAAATGTGATTGTGAAATGCCATGACTTTTCCAGGTTGTCCATGACCTGGAATATGAATAAACCCTGAATAAACCCCAGAATATGAATAAATGTTAGTTTGCACAGTTAAAGGACAAGAGCTGCAGCCTGAAAGCTCGACAGAGACGGGAATTAAACTTCAACCAGAAGACCTAACCACAAGTTGTGAGTTCAAGCGATGATTGCGCTCACAAAGACTGGTGCTAGTTTGTAAAATACAATTAACTCTCAGCGTGTTGTCACTGTGCAGGATCACAGCTTACAATGTTGCTCTATTGTTCTCCTCGCTGACCTAATCTTTTATCAATTAAGAAGACAAGTTGTTCTGGGGGAATTTCTGGAAAACTGTTAGCCTCAACTAATCATGTGAATTAAAATAGATGGCGCTTCTAACTTGAGCTGCTGCATGCCGAGCAGTAGTGATTGTGCAATAGAGGGAATCACCCGCATGATGAAGAACGGCAGGAAAATGAATCAGGTCACTGAATGACACAGTTTTAGCCCAAACTGCTCCACTTAGAAGATCTCTTGGGAACATAAAATGGAAGAAATGAGGAAGGGGAAGCAGAGAGTAAAAAGGAGAAGGTTGAAAATGAAGTGAATTAAGAGCAGAAAGGGAAAGCAAAGGGGAAAGTGAAAAGAATAAATGGAGTATTAGCATTTTTGTAAAACTGCAATGATCTGAATTCATAGGAGAGCCATGCTGTCAGCCCCATCTTCGCAATATTAACATCTCGCCCTGGGACAGGTCTTCTTCCAAGACATCAGTCGCTGTTTCTGACATTTTAGTGTTACAGTGCCACTTGTAGTTGCGCTGAGCTCAGGTTTGGGAGTCACAGCAGCAAGGTATTAGTTTGGAGAGACCTCTGGTGTCTAAACCTGCAGTTACATCCTAAAATGCGGGCAGCCCTGCTTGCTGACATCCACATAAACAAACCACAGTGTATCCAAGGATACAATGTCCCACATGAGTTAACCTGAAATAATCTTATCACTCCTGTACTTTCAATAAGACTGTATTTAGGACACAACATAGGGCAACAACAGAGCTTAGTGTCTTTACTACCTAGATTTACTATATCATTTCACTTGTAATACTATCTAAAACAACAGTTTGACACAATTATATTTTCTCAGGTTGTGAAGCAATGTGAATTTCATTTAGTTCAAGATTATATGGATAGCAAATAACAAAATTCATCACTTGTATTTTAGCTGCTACTGCCCTCTGTTGGTATGACAGAGGATTCTGAGCTCTAATAAATTTGACAAATGTTGTGCAATAAAGGAAAGCGAAGACTGGGCTTCTTAATAATACTTGAATGAGTTGGTGAAAGATTTTCAAGGGTGTCCCTGTCAAAAAAAATCACACTTCAAGCTCTTTAATATCCATTCGTATCAAAATCCTCCTATTATCTCAGCGCAGCTCTATATGCATGCCATGATATTCTCACACTTATTATATTGTATCACTACCTGGTCACAAGCCTCACAATCAACAATAAAACGCATCATATCACTGTATAACCAGACAACAAAAATCATGGACAAAAAACACGCCCAGAAAACAAAACAAAAAACACAATGAGGTGACATTGTAACATCTTAAAACAACACAATATGTTAAGCTTTGGAAGCTTCCTAAGCTATTCTAACTTAAAGCTTATCTTTAAATGCTAACATAGTCATGCTCCCTCTCTGCTTAATGAATTTGTCACAAGACAGCAGCACCCAGCAGAGTCAACACACAAGCTAGAACAAACGGCAACTGTCACACTGTGTCATGCAAAACCTGGTTGGACAATTAGTCTTCTCCGCTCAGGGAGCAAAACTATGGCACTGTCTACTAACAGAATTGAAAATGCAACCCAGTGTTATTGTTTTTTAATAAAGGTGTTTAATCGTGGCCAAAAGAGAAACAACATTGTTCTCACACTTAAAACCACAGCAGAAACACCTGTATTTTGTAAATTGTGTGGCTGTATTTCTGTGTATGGATTTGGGGATGTATTTTATGTGTTTATTTGTGGATGTATCTTTGGGGATGTGTTTGTGATATTTGTTTCCTGTGTATAAATGTACATTTCTAATGCTACTGTGATGTCCATATCAAATCAATTCTAATATATATATATACTTTGCTATTGCTGTGACATCTTTTGTCCAGGTAACCTATGCAGCATAAGAGACACTATGGCTGTGTCCAAAACTGCCTACTATTCTAGCAGTATGTACTGATTTGGTCAAAATGCAGTATGAGAACAAAAGCGAAATCCACACTATGCCAGAAATACCCGGATGTAATACTGATTCGGAAAAAATCCTGAGTATGCATTAGACCAGACTGCTTCGCCTACTGTTTCCATAAGAATTATCTTATATAAATTAGCAACTTAATATTTAATAACCTCATTCGTTCTGTCAATAGCTTGAACCGATTCACGAGAGTGACCTCACATAAACAGCAGTTCACTGATGAGAACAAAGCTTATTGTTAGCTTCAATTACAAAGGGTGAGACTCACCAGAGGCCTCACAATACAAAATTATCGCAATGCTTAAGTCATGATGCAAAATTGTTGCAATTTCAAATGTTTGCAATATGCTGAGAATTACGATAACATATATTGCAATATATTGTGATTTGTTTTTAATAGCAAATTATATCCCCGAAGGAAACTTTGTCAACTTTTGTTTTATCTGAGGATCAAACTTTCTGTGCTTTTATCTCACTTCAGTCATTTTTATTGCAGCAAAATGTGCCTAGTGTACTGACAAAGAAATTGATTTTAGCATTTTAGTAGGCTACCAAAAGTATATTGGTATTTGCAATATAATTTGGAATATATCTGTGATATGATGAAAAAAAATACTTGGTCACTGTGTAGCTACACAATATTGTCATGCAAAAATCGCAATAATTTTTTCCCCCACACCTATCAATTTCTAGATATACAAGAAATAGGCCTATAACTGTGGTTTTAGCATACAAGCTACATATATAGTACAAAAACTTAAACAAGGAATGTTTGCCCTTTGGCTACTCACTTTAGTCAGCTACGCACAATACCAAAGGAGGAAAAAAAATGACAGATGGGCTTCCTCACAAACATATAAAAAGAGCCATAAAACCTATTTTAATCATTGTTTGGTATTTTTAGTGTCCAGTTAACATAATAACAGAACACAAAGTAAAAGAAAGAAAAGCCTGTTCACAAAAACTAATATCCTCACGGTGTTCAAAAAACTAAAGACAGTTTATAGTTTAATCTTTTAATAATTACGGTAATTATACTGAATTTTACACATAATGGATGGCTCTGGTTTGTTGACAGCATGTTGCAGCAGCTTATGTTACTCATGCACGCTGTCTAAGTCTAAAAGTATTAAAGGGGCAAGGGTTAAAGTCAGGATTAGGGCTAAATGTAGCATTCTTGAAGGTCAATATATATCGGTCTCACATCAGATGTGATATCTTGCAGTCAAGATGTCACGTGTAACAGTTACGTTACAACTTGGAAAGAAATCTTCAGAGACGTAGTTCTACAGCTTTGCATTTTAGTTTAATCATTAATATAAACGTAATAAACTGACTGATTATCTTTGAATGGAGCGCCTCTGCTCTAAAAAAAACACCTTTTCAACTGTTGGACAAAAAAATGCTGTGTCATCTTGTAGCATGAGAGACAATGACACAATACAATAGCTGTTAGAATCATTTCTGCTGGTTTGACTGACAGCTCACAGGTGCTCTGAAAGACTGCGTACACTGACGAGCCTGTCATGTGAGAGGTGGTTTGACAGCTGACATCGTGAAAATAGTTACCTGCTCTACATAATGAGATGTGGGGGTGGGGAATTGGAGTGGGGCGTGGGGGTGTAAGACATTCACAAAGAGCGCCTTGGTGTGGGCCAAACTGACGGGCCTCTATTAGCTCGGTTGTGCAGCAGTCAGCACAGCACTTGGCCACTGGCACCTGCTCACGCATCCAAGTGTTGTCACAACTGTCGAAGCCCGAACACACACAAACACTACCTCTACAGTGCACACTCACACCCCAGCTGGCCCCAGGAGGATGAGTGTATTAAAACCGCAAGTGTGTCAATGCCTTGTTCTCACTTTCAGTTGTCTCAACATGGCATGCTGTTAGTTTAGAGCAAGTCTAATTACCGAGACATAAACGGTGTTATCTGTGGCGGCGAAATGGGCAGCTGAGCTAAACGATGTCAACGCTGGCACAACTGGCGCTGCAGAAGTGTACACAGGAATAAACTCATTGTAAATACAAGTAGGGAAGATGCAACCGATCAAAGAAGAAAAAAAAAACTTTACCTATATTTTTGGTTGATTTCTTAAATTGATAAACTACTATAAATTATACCTGTACACATTTTTCTGTATTTTTCTAGCTTTTTTAGTTTTACTCAAAGCACACTGCTTTAGTCCACTGTTACACCCTGTCACGTGCCCAGCACTCAGGATATGTTGATAAAAAAACACATTTGGTATCGGAGAAGAAAAATGAGGAAAAAAATCTAGTTTCTGATACTGTTACTGTGATCAACAGCCGGAGTTGACTTCATCTGATGTTTTTAAACAACGTTCTTTGATATTAGGTTACTTTATAATAAATCAGTAAGGTTTTTTCGCTCCACACATTATAGCATGTAGGTTTAAAATTGAGATTGAGGACCCACGTCTTCTGTAGTTAAAGTGGAAACAAACATTTCACATTTCACATAAACTTATTGTCAAGGAAATGTTGATTGCACAATGTAATGGCTATAGAATATGACATCATTGGATTTGTTCCCTATAAGACACACTTTCACTAGTCAATTCTGTCTGCAACTGGGTACAGTGTCGCTGGGGAAAGAATGCTCAATTTGCAGTTACTATCTAGAGTTGCGGAAATGGAAAATGGCGGAACAACCAAAGTAACTGTGGAAACTGTGGTAGTTGCTAGGCACTGGGGAAAACAGAAAGTGATCCGGTTGTCTTTACACTACTGAGGGGGGCCAAAAATAATACCACCTGGAAATGGGTAGAAAAATTGCAGTGCCGTCTATTTCCTCCTCTCTCAAACTGTGATATTGTATCACAAGAAAAGTGTGTTTTGTTGTAATTATTTGAAGTCATTAAAAACTGTATCATAAACAGTACAGCCGCCGGCAAAGTTTGCAGCACGCAAGAGAATAAGTAATACACCAAATGATAGAGACGAATCTACTCCCTTTAAATAACAATACTGCTTACAAAAAACATTTGAGCCGAAAAATGAATACATTACTTATCATAGCATATAATAAACAATTGAGTGGCACTGGCTTTGAATACATACTCAGTTCTTCAAAGACTTATAAACTCTATACTATAAAAAAGTACAGTATTCTTTTCAAATTTGATGAGTAAACACCCTTCAGGATTGGTACCTAGTGCATTTATCCTACATATTTATATGCATGTTGAAGGCTTTTAGCTAGTGCTTTTGTGTTGTTTCAAGATGCTCTTGTCTCATCTTGGGATTTTAGGGCACAGGATATTCTCTAGTTTAGAAAATGGGTATATGTGAAATATGCAGCGTTAGATTGCTTGAGAAAGTTGTGTAAAGAATCTGTATAGTTTGTTAGATGTGATGATAAAAGTATAAAGAAACCCTGAAGACTTAAAGCAGAAAGAGAAGAAATACTCTAATCTAAAACCTGTCTCCAGACCCTCTCTTCTTGCCACCTGAGTAAATAAAAAAAGATCTGATTTAATTTAACTTTATCTGACTTTCAAAGCCAGAGTAAACAACCAGACAGTCCTCAAATCAAAGCAACTCAGAAAGAATGCTTTTAACGGAGCACTATGCGATAATGCATTGGATAGTTTCGGACCTTTTCAGAAAACTGATCTGCAGCCCTGATACGGAGCACACTGAGGCCTTGGGTAGTGAAAATGGTGGGTGATGTTACCCAGAATGCTTTGGGGGCCAGAGGCAGGACGAGACTTGAGAGGGTTTGAGGCAGCTAAAATTACAAACTGGCATCAGATAAATTTAGATGTGCAACACTAAAACACCCTGACAGAACGGTGTGGCCATCCTCTCTAAATACATGTGTAATATTACCTCCCACTCGGCTCTCTCCAACTTGTGACGAATAAACCAGCACTGTGTTGAGCATTATGTAAGCTGAATATATTTGCAACTCAGACACAGGCTTGACTAAATATACAACTGGGAAGCCATATCTTGGCGTGTTGGCAGCAACTGTGGATAACTGTAGCCTATATATACACCAAAAACATTAAAAATAAAAAAAGAGGGAAGAATCATTTAATTGATTAATCAACTAATCTCTTGGGCTCTGCCAACACCACAAAGACACCAATCTTCAAATACAAAATAAAAATATAATGGGGTATGATTATGGCAGGGACAATTCAACACAAATCCATGGAAAATTGTTAATTATGTCCAATTATTAGTCACCTCCATGCTGAATAAAACATCTTGACCTTTTTAAGATGGTTAAACTGGTTGACCAGCTTATTTGACCAGCTTCAGGTATGTTCTTGTATATGTTTTGATGGTTTAGCTGGTGATGTCAGCTTGTGATGGTCACTCTAGCTAGTTCTTCAATTGAAGTTCCTTTAAAATTGAAACCAAATTAATGTCCTTGAGTATGCAGAAATAACAGTGTCATGAGGGGGAAGTATGAAAAACAAAGTGCATAAATGAGTTAGGTCTTCTGTCATGTGTTATGCATAGAGATAAATGTGTGCAGTTTGATAGGCTGGTCACACCAGCATGTCAAACCATCAAAGGCCAGCAATAACTGGATCGGGACCTTCCAAGACCACTTCAACCAACTAAAATCAGCTACCAATATAAGTTGGTTTTTAGCTGGGGGGATTTTCCTGCAAAGTGTATACTAAATAAATAAATAAATGATAAAAAATGAGTGAGAAATCATTTAATTGACTAGTCAACCAATCTTTTGAGTTGTCACCACCACAAAGACACCAATCTTTAAATAAATAAATAAGATGGAAAATAATAACGGCAGGGACAATTCAACACAAATCAGTGGAAAACTATTAATTATGTCCAATTATTGGTCGCCTAAGAAGCAGGGGGGGGGCTCTGGAAGCAGCCTAATAAAATGCACTGGTCATTAAGTGACATCTCATTACACTGATAATTAGTTTGCAATAGTGCGCTGAGGAGGTCCAGCCAGTGTTGGAGGACGTCCCTCTGTTGGCGGATGAAGGGAGTGGTCTAACCGCGGGGAGAAGTCTGTGTTAGGCTGCTTCTTTTCAGCAACGCTTCCAAAACAGGGCACGAGCGGCCATAGACAATAACACATCACACGGGACAATCGGTGACAAAAACAACGGACCAATGGTCTACACGCCAAAATGACCTAAACAAGCCGAAAGCTGTTCCTGCAACACATGGCCCGAATAGGAGTCGCAAACAATAGGCATGTTCATATGAACACACAGCCTTTTATACAGTAAGCACGCAGCATTGCCTAATTATGCATCTCCCTTCTTCCCTCACTCATTCATTTGCGCTTTCTAAATATTCTGTATTCACTCCCTCACTCACTCCACTTCTCCGTGCCCGCTATATTCACCAATTCATTCCTTCACGCTGTCATCTATTGACTCCTCCTCCCTCTTGTGCACTTGTGCTGTGTAGCTACAACTCACCCTCTCATCTACTCCCTCCCTCTTCTGTGCCACATAGAAAAAAAATCACTCATTCACTCCCTCCCTCCTCGTTTCACTCATTCACTCCCTCCTTACTCACTTACTCACCCACCCTCCCTTTAAAACGCACGCGCTCGCACCAAAAACAAAACACTCACTCATCAACTCAGTTTAAGGACACAGGTGGAGAAGAAGGGCAGATATTTCTCTATAAGATTTTAACTTCACTTTGATTATTAACACCGTTTATTATCGATTAAATACATAAATATATAATATACACAAGTGAGATATGAAGATAATTTATATTATTTGAACAGTATTGTTTCAAAATGGGCAGCAGGCTATCCCACTGTACTTTAACCCTCTCTAATAAGCAACCTGGTGCTGTTTTGCGCCACTGATGTGAACGAGGACATGAATTTGGTTATTATCCAAAAATAGTGTTCAATAACTCTAACAACCATGCCACAAAAGTCGGGGGGAAACGCACTACTCCTGTGCCTGTGACTTTCATATAGGAATCAAAATGGCGTTGCAGGGAGGGACAAGAGACCTGATATTAAAATAAGGAATAATTCAGAAGAATTACAGTAAAGTTTGATATTTGGGGTGTTTTTATTGCTTAGGACTTGCACCACAGACCCTCACAAAAATGTGGAGAGCCAAATGTCAAACCTGTTATTGACTGTGCTCTGATGCGCCAGTTCCTGAACAAAAGAAAGCCATCACTGCGTCCTATATTGAAGGACTTTGCTTTCGGCTGCAGCCCCCCTTTGCAGCTGGACTCACACCTGGCCACACAGTAGCCCTTAACACCCCTGTCGAAAATATGGTGATCAATTTTATGATCTGGTATCACAGTCCCTGATCTTTGGAGGTGTTGGCAACTTTCCTGACAATGGAGCTCGAGTGGCGACTGCCATAGTGACAGTTATAACCAATTCTGTCCAAAAACAAGCAAACACAGCGAATCCATCCACCCTATGACAACCTAAATAAACCCATATCATCATCCCAAGTGTCACCTGCCACTTAGATATTGTGACATTTAATTTATAGCAGGTTTAACAGCAAATAATCTCGACCACGTCACTCAAAGTCAATGGCCGGACTGTGTTAGTTGGGAAAATGTATCGATGTATTAAAAGCAAAAACGAAGACTGAATCCGACCGAACCTCGTGCATCCGTTTGAGCATAGATACAATTTCGATATGCATTGGATGATTTTTCCCCAGGTGCCGTCTGTTTGGGTCAATTTAACGCGAATTGTGCAAAATTGTTCACAGCCCGCATTACTTCCAACGGGTTTTCCTGGAATAAAAGTTGTTCGCCGGCGCGAGTGGAGAGAAAAAAGTGTGTCCTCGTGAAGCCCAATGTCTCTGCTATCAGCCCATAACGTTTTGTGGATCAGTACTCCGCCGTGGTTTTTATATTTGACGGGAGTTGGAGGATGAAGAAACACAAACGGGACGGCGCCAGTTCCATGGAGTACGTTAGATCAGCTGCTGGCAGTTGGTGTTCTCAATCACGTCCGCAGAAAGGCTTCATAGGCTCACTGAGGCGCCTGTGGAATAAGACACTTTAAGTGAGCCGATGTACTGACGCGTCACTTTGTGTGGACAATTATTTATCATTTATCCCCTGTGAAAGCAGTGATATTAGCTGCGGACTTTCAGGAGGAAAGCTTAATTTCTGGCTGTTCGTATATTTCGCTGTTTCTGACGCTCCGGTGTAGCAGCTGAGCCGGGTGAAATTGCACCCTCTGGACTTTTTTTGTTGACCAACTCCAAAGAAAAGTCACCATGGCAGAGACGTCGGCAGCTCCAGCTAAAGCAAAAAAGGCAGCCAAGCCCAAGAAACCTGCTTCTCATCCCAAGTACTCGGACATGATAACAGCGGCCATCGCTCACGACGCGAGCCGGAGTGGAGCGTCCCGGCAGTCCATCCAGAAGTACGTGAAGAAGAACTACAAGGTGGGCGACAACGTTGATGTGCAGGTTAAAATGGCCCTGAAGAGGCTGGTGGCAGCCGGGACTCTGCGCCAC
Source organism: Plectropomus leopardus (assembly GCF_008729295.1). Classification (NCBI taxonomy): domain Eukaryota; kingdom Metazoa; phylum Chordata; class Actinopteri; order Perciformes; family Serranidae; genus Plectropomus; species Plectropomus leopardus. Next base: position 17,271,673 of record NC_056481.1, on the reverse strand, counting down.
ACCAAAGGCATCGGCGCGTCTGGATCCTTCAGGTTGACCAAACCAGAGGACTCCAAAAAGTCAGCCAAGGCAGCTGCACCTGCCAAAGCGAAGAGGGCGGCGAAGCCATCCAAACCCAAGAAGGCGGCTAAGCCCAAGAAGGTGGCCAAGACGCCGGAAAAACCCAAGAAGGCAGTTGCGAAAAAAGTGAAAAGGGTCACGAAAAAGATGACACCTGTGAAAACCAAAAAGGCACCAGCTAAGAAAGCCAAGGCAGCACCAAAAGCCAAGGCGAAACCAGCAAAGAGGGCAGCCAAGCCCAAGGCAAAGCCATCCAAAAAGGCAACCAAAGGAAAGAAGAAGTAAAGACTCAATTTCAGACAAAGTCACTGTAAATACTTAAGGAAATGTTTTCGTATATGTATTATTTTTGTAAGGTCTCATGCAAACTTAAACTGTTTTTACCAGTAGTTTTCTCCATTGCACTATAGCCTATAGATGCTGTAGACATAATTGTGAGCATTTTTATTTGGCGTTAATAATACTGTTAATTTCTGTTTTGATCCTTGTAAGACTAGGGTCTTTCTGAAAAGTTAAAAAAAAAATGTATATACAGCTGAACTTATGACTAGTTATTGTTAGTGCACGGGTCATACTGAAAATACATGTGACAATGGTGAGCATTGTTGAGCCTTTACAATGTACAGACCATAGGCAGTGGACGTCAGCAAGATTTTCCTAAAGGCTCTTTAGTTGTCATTCAAGCTCCATTGTGTATATTTCCTCATGTTCAGACGACTCATGGTATACAAACATACGACTGTGTTCAGTTACTTTTAAAGACTGTTTATACTGGGATTCAATAAATCTTTGTCATCTTCTACAAAATGTATTGGTCAACTTATTACGCGCATTTTACGCGTGCGTGGCAAAGTGGACAGGTCGTTCTGTGCATATTAAAAGATTATAAGGCTTAATGTGATCTACCAAAAAGCACAGTGATATTGTCTTCAACATTTTGATATATACTATATACTACATATACATCCTATACAACCAACTTATCCCGCTGCATGAAATTACTGCTATTGCGCCAAGTTGTTGTAGACAAAGCGCACCCATGCAAGCTCCAATAAGGGATGATATTGATACGGGGAGGGTGATAATCATGGGTGAACGTGGACATTGTGACACTTCGTAAGACAGCGAGTTACAATGCCATAAGTTAAACTGTGTGAGTGTTAAATATTAAGTTGTGTAAATGGTTTAAATCGTGCAATGTGAATTACATCAGATCTGCTTCACCAAAACAATTATGGAAAAGGACAAGGGCTTTGTGGGACACTGTTAGAGCCTGTATACTTCAGAAATTCTATTGGGAAACAATAGTGAACAGAAATAAAGTCCCTTAAGGGAATAAGGTGGTGATAAACAAGCTCAAGAGAATTAATTGTGGGTAAAATTACTTCTAAATATGTTTGTTATCATACCGCTGAACTTACAGCCGCTATTTACTGATTTTCTCCTGGTTGTATTGAAACATGAAACTACACTCAAAATCCCAACATCCTCCTTTCTCATAGTGGCTGCAGAGCAATGAGGAGGTGGCTTTGCAGACACACCCGTTGCTCATTACTCTGCCTCTCACCTGACATCCAACACTGCCACCTTGTGGTGTCTTGTAGGAACTGGCCGCTGTTCTTCGTTGCAGTTGGGACTGGGAGACGCCAGCAGCAGACAGACTGGAGTCAAACTGATGAAAGTCAAGAATACACACACAAATTACCTTCTTTACAATGTTACTCATTATCATCCTTGAAGAACAGGTGTAAGATCATCAAACTCACCTGGTGAGACAGCTTCGGGGCGAGTGATCAGAGCCAAGCATCCAGGCTTGCCAAGGCATGCTGTTCTTGCATTTTTGGGTCGTAATTGATGTTGCTCCAACACAGAGTAATCCTGAACATGATTACTCTGATTAACATGGATTGTGACAATACAGCAAAACACAATCTTTGAAATCCATTACTAATAGCAACAAATGTGTGATTACGATGATGTGGTATTTAAAACATAAATGATCCTCAAATAATACAGCCTTCAGAACAAAACCGATCTTTTTAACAGTAAAGCCTCCCTTAAGGCATACATTCAGGGTAACAGACTTTAAAACAAAATGTGTGTAGTCAGATATCTGAAGTCTGATACTTGTGTTAGGGATGCACGATAATATGGGCTTGTCATTGGTTTTGCCCAAATTTGGCTTTAAAATGAAATATCAGAATCTGCCATCATCGGTTTGTGATATCTGCTGATATCACAAACCGATATTTTTATTAACAAAGTGAAAATGTACAAAACATTAACCCTATGCTGAAGTATTTTTCTTGTTTTGCACAAGTACAGCAAAAAGCATTGTATTTAATGTCTCCAACTGCCAGTGGGCTATCATGATAAGATAATGCATATGATGTTAATTCCACTACAGAAGTGACTTGATGATCACTGACATTAGGTGGGGAAAAAAAGTGGATATATCAATATCGGTATTGGTCATAGGTCAAATGAGTCATTATATATATTGGCATATCGGAGGTCGGCAAAACATCCATTATCGGGCATCCCTAAAATGTATAAATCCTAAAAAACATAATTCAGTTAAAAGCAATCAGTAATACTGCAAAACCAACAAGGTAAATTTGGAGGGTACAGGCACCAACTGTCAGACATACTGAAATAAAGCACAGCATTCATTGGTCATCCCAACATCCATTAACAGCTTTTGGGTAAAACGTCCCCGCCCAGTCTAGTCTGGTCTTTTTATTAAGCATCTAAATCAGTTCAATTTCAGTAAGAAAAACAGCCATACTTGAAAAGTCACAGAATTGTATTCTGCAGAAACAGCAGGTCCCCAGCTAAATTAAGCAACAAAAAATACTTAACATGACTGACTCATGTTTGGAAAACATTGCAATGGCAGATTATGTAACAAGGTCAAAGTGTATGCACAGTGTCAGGTGTATCTAAATAGAATCACAGACCTATTTCAGTCTCAGTCAGAATCAATGAAATCCCATTTCAATGTGAACAGAAGGAAACTGATTGGAAGCAGAGATAAATTTGACCATTTTTTTTTCTTCAGCATGTTGTAATTTTTATGGTTTGCTAGTTTCTCCTTTTACAGGAGAAAATGTTTGTTGCTTCTTCTTAATTCTTGCAGATGCATAAACAGACTGCCATTCTTCTTCATGCATATCTCTCCCTGCCACAGCAGCTCGGTGACAGAGGAGGCCTCACTGCTAAAAACATTAAAATATTTCACTCTCAGGCAAAACAATATGCCTAAGGGGCAAATAACATGCTTTGACTACTCACTGCTGCTGGAGTTATTTGGCAAATCTGATATGAACATGTAGTGTCTGTGGTGGCATGGTCAGAAGAGGAGTTCATTGGGAATTTCCAGCGAGAGATTCAGCAGCAGCAGCAGATGAGGATGTTTGCTCAGTTAAAAATGCTCCGTGTTGCTGCCCTTTGGTTCTTCAGTCTAATCAATTTGGCATTTTTCTACATTATGCTCAGAAAACACTGCATATATATAAAAACGCCCCAATCTCACCATTAACACCTAACAGATAATTGAGGGGAAAGCAATAAATTTGACGCATCATTTCGTCTCCTTTGATAAAGCACCTGTTTGGATGTGAACAGTTCCTTATTTATCAATGCAGCTAGTGCTGACAGGTTAACTCCTACTTAACCTGGTTGGACGATGTAAGGCAGAAAAAGCTGGACACAGCAGCGTGGGGAATAATATGATCACTAGCTTCCAGGTGCCTTTGGACAGTTGCGATCAGGGGGTGGGACAAAGTGAGAGCTGAGATGTGAAGAGTTTACTGGGAGCCTCCAATTTGAAAAATAAAATGATGTGGCGGCTCTGAATCTGGTCTCTGAGGTTTGGTCTTGATGGATGGATTGATGAAGCGTCAGGGTGAAAAAGAAAAGCTGGTTGTTGATCATTTCAGTCTGGCTACAGCTCTGTAGATAGCGAAACCCAGAACTGCAACCACAGCCGAGCCCAAAGCAACTCTTAGCCAGAATGATGTGTTGCTCATGTCTGAACCATTGAGGTGTCTGTAGGAAAAAAATCATTAAGGGTCAGTCACATAAATAAGCACAGCTGATACCATGAGCAAAACAAATATCTAGCTTCTCTTACACCTCCACCTATAACCTTTAAATCACTTAGACTGTTAAATAATGTTCTCCTGTGACTGATTTAAAATATCTACTTCGCCTCGACAGAATACTTCACCTGCAGAATAACCCTGTGTATGTCAATTACTCACTGCTTGTTACCTTAATTCAAGAAGAAAACTTTTCTTGCTAGCTTTAACGCTGAATGTCCAATAAAGGCGAATATTCTCAATGAATTGAAGTAATTGGGATCACGTTTCACAACAGCAGTACTATACCAAAACATCTGTTCACAAACTCACACACAACTCATGCAGTATAATCCAAGTCATATTTATCCAGTCATACGCTCAATACTTCCCAAACACATACATTTTTTAAAACCTTAAAAAACCCTTCCACCATTCGATACACACACCCTGAGCATATGCATATGAACTCTTTGAGCAAAGTTCAAACGCACACACGTACCCGGACAGTATTCGGCAGTACGTGAGACTACCTGTACTGACATATTTTAAATCAGAATGTTTTAGCTAAAAATGCATGTGTTCCACAAGTACTGAGCAAAAGTCTGGATGAATGAGACTTAAATTATACTGCAGTAGTTTTCTGAGTTTGTAATAGGATGCTTTAATATTGATTTGCTGTTGTTAAATGGGTACCCATTTTTCACATCATGAAGAATGTTTGCCTTTTGGGGATTTTTAATTCACCGTTGAGGGTAGCAAGAAAAGCAAAGCTTTCTTCTCTAATTAAGGTAACGAGCGGTGAGCAGTTGATATACAAATGGTCATTTTGTGGGTGAAGTATTTCCTTAAGAGCAGTAGTTTGTTGAACTAGAACGTACGGGTACACTGCTGCCCAGGCAAGCCTGGTGTAGATGTTCTTGCTGGTGGAGTCGAGGAACACGCTGGAGAAGGGCAGCGGTGGAGGCAGTTGGTGTTTATAACAGAACTCTGCTGGAGTCATCCCGTGGAACTGCTTGACCTCAGGAAGGTCCACCTTGGAGGCGACGAGCACACACGGGATGTTGCTCTCCATATAGTGTTGCTACATAAGAAATAAAGAGAGAAAGCTAGTTGAGAGAAAAGAGAATCTACCTTGCTTGTCACACTGAAAGTCAGGCAGCCCTTATTGTAATACTAATAATAATAGTCAAAACCACTTTTATCACAAGTTTTTGCAGGGATGTAGATTTATTAAAGTTTGAAAGGAAAAATGTTTATTTTGTTCATTTATTGGCAGAGACACCAATTTCTCCCTGTGGGTGTCAAGTGTGACAGTGAGCAAGTAAGCTCCTTTTATAGAGCTAAAAATCAGATTACAGACCAAGAAAATTTCAACTTGTAAACACATTAATCTGAATAAATACTCAGAAGAGTTGGTTTAATGCCTTTGTAATTCTTTTGACAGATACAATTTGGCATGTACGCGACAGTGATTACTTTGTATTTCCAGAAGATCTTTATTTTGGAAAGAGTACAAATCTAAAATCCACACCATTGTCTCTCCCACTGTTTCATCTTCATGAGTACTCTCAACCACTTGTAGGCTTTATCCAAGTGCTGTATTTTTCCAGGGGGAAAGATCTTTAGTTAAGTGACATTTACTGGTTTTCAGGAGATTCTTAATCGCAGCAGGAGCAGGAGGTGGCCCGCTATCTTCTGTTTAAAGAAGTATTTTGCCGATATAAAGACGGTCCTCACATAAAACTAGGTCATCTGTACAGTAGAAAAATGTTAATACTTCTGAAATTGGTGCTACATGACAAGAGGAAAAAAAAAAAGACTGGCATTCGCTTTCTCTCAAGAAGTTGTTAATGTGATCTTGTTGGTTAGACACAATGGCGGCCGAGAGGTAACAAATAATCTATACAGTTAAATGTGTTTAAACATTTTAATCTGTTGAGTTTTTTTGTAATAAAAGTTACTATTTATTTCAGTGTTATCAAAGACAATGACATTATATGGATTTGTACAACCCCAAAGAGGCCTGTCATAAATGCACACTTTTATGACAGCCAAAATAAACAGTTAGCAGTTATCCTCTGCTAAGTAGTCCTCTGCTGTATTACGCTACTGAATTACACTGGAGGGAAGTTTACCACAGTTCATCTGCACATACTACCCACATTGTTTTAAAGCATCCCTTTAATACCCACAGAGTAATATTTACACAAACTGTTGCTTCACAAGCACACACATCAATAAGCTAATAATTAAACTGGAGGCAGGTCTGTAGCTGCCACAAGTGGGAGTTAGAACTTTAAGTTCATGATCAATATCTGAGTTGAATTTTAATATTGAATTAATGGGATCAATATTTGGGTTGAATTAAATCATGCTTTGTGTGTCTTTTGTTGATTAATGTTAATATGGTGTGTAAGATTAATTATAGAAGTGTCTCTGAAATGACCTGTTGACCAGAATACCAGAACTTAAGAATTTATTTGTTTGCGGTGTTCCACTCTCCCTTTTCCTTCAGAGCTGAGCTCTTTACCTGCAAGGTAATAGAGGCTGAGTCGTGGAATCGCTGCTGAAGATAAATTGTGAAGATAAAAGTAGGAACTGTGAAGACGCTCAACACCGTTCGGTTATCCTCTTTAAGTTAATGCCACCAACGAGGTACAGAGTTTTTTTTTTTTGTTTTTCGAAGTCGAGCTTATTATTTATTCTAATGAGACAGCAACATTTGTTATGAATTTTCTGTTTGTACTGATCGTTTTATCTTTTGAGTTTGTGTGTGTTTTTAGTTCTCATGACATGACTGACAGCATGTGTGACCGCATGTTTATGAAATAAAAGCCCATCTAAATTTGTGTTAGAAACTACTTAAGGCTGCAAAGTCAGCTGTAAAAATGCTTTGATAATTAACAAGCACATAGACTGACGAACAGCCTACGTTCACGGAACAAACCAACAATTAAAAAAACAGAATCCATTAAATGCGCCTGTAACTTTTGCTGTCACTGACCTTGTATATACTGGCACAATAGTCGAAGGAATGTGGGTCACTGGTGTCATACATGAGACAAGCAACATCACAGGAGGCATCCGATGCCTTCAGGAACTCCACCTCCACATCCACCTCATTGAGCTGCATGGAGAGGAGAAGAGTGTGGTGCTCAGGCTTTAGTTAGGGTCAGAGGGTAAGGGTCAGCAGTAAGATCAGGATGGGAGCTACTTACGATAAGGTACTTCTCCTGGCTGCTGACTTGGACAGTGTTTATGGCATAGGGGGAGAAGGCACTGCTGGGATTTCCCTTTTTCTGTAGAAGGCAAAAGAGAAAAAAAAGAGTTAAAAAGCCACTACTAGAGATTATCGATTTTGATGATGCCAACTACCACACATTTATATGATGCTAAATGTAATTATTTCAGCTCCAGACTAGCAGATGGTGTAATACCACAATGTTGCGGCCCACGAAGGCCTGGAGAAAGGCGGTCTTGCCCGTCCCCCGTGGTCCGATCACCTTGCAGAGAAAAACTGACCGCTGTGTCTGGCGCTTCTCCAAGTCCACCTCTTTCTCCTGTGTTACTACACACATAAACACACAGGCAGACAAAATATAAACACAATGCACAAACACACAGGCATGCTATTGTGTCGATTAGAATTTGACTAGCTGCAAAATACAGCTGAACCCCTGACTGACCTCACTGAAATAGTGACATTTAAAGGAAGGATCTTTGATTTTTTAATTCCAGATTTTCCCATTTTATCACCTGCCAAGTGAAGTTAAAAAAATGGGCGTTTCTACACACTCCATAATTTGTAAGCTTATCATCTCTCAGCCAATATTATTAATAGCCCTGAGGTGGGAGGCCAACACTGCCACAGCACAGGATACAGTTTCTGCACCAGCTGAGAAAGATCAATCTGCTAAATGAGCTGTTGTTTTAGTTCTTCCACATGGCAAAAAAAATGGGTCTGTTGATCCATCTGGTTGATCTTGGCCACCAAACAGAGCATAGCAGCCCAGCCTGCAGAAAACATCACTTGTGCTCATTGTTTATCCTAGTAGATTTGTAGTTGCTGCATTTGTTGCTGGTGTTGTTCTTAATGATAGGAATGACAGGAAATAATATAAAAATAACACCAACGTTAATAAAAAAAAAAATAGAAACTTCTCTACAGTCAATAAAGTTTGTAGGATGATCCATAACCCCCACTCTTTGGGTTTAAAATGTATTACAGAAAAAAGACATTATATATTAAGGTTACTTAACTGTACTGCATTTATTTCACACTGAAGTAAAATTAGTCTGAAGTGACCTCTTGTGGCAGTAAGGGGGAATCCCACAAGGCATAACAATTAAGTTAAGAATATAATAGATATATATCAGATCTGTGTAAGTACAGGTTACGTCAATCCTGTCTGAATTAGGCAGCTCAACAGCACAGGTTTAAAGCATAGACTGTATGTGATGATTTTATATATCTCCTATATTGTGTTTTTATACATCTATATTTTGATATTTACATTCCTTACATACAGGAAATAAGATTAATGGTTGCAAGATATGCAGGTATAAAATACAATTTTCAAGATAAAAAAATGAAATGATGAAAAAAGGAGAAACAAAATCAAGACCCCAATGATTAATGGGACACAAACATTTAAGTTTGGCCTGAAGATACAGCCAGAGGACAGTAAAATCAAGAGAGCGTATTGCCTGTGCAGTAAGCATGTTAGGATTTCTGGGACTCAGCTTATCTGTTACTATTCTACACTGTCAGACTTGACTCAACTATTCACCAGTCTAAACTGTACTTCTCAGCCCAAAGTGCTGAGACACTAGATAAAATCAGGAAATCACCAAAGTCTTTAGATTTGTCTTCCAGAGGTAAAGGATGTCTGTCACAAACACTGTAGCAATCCATAATATGGCTGTTTAAATATTTCATGCAGGAGCAACATATCTGACTAACAACCCAACTGACAGGCAATCAGAGAAACAAACTGACATAAATGTACAATAACAATTAACATCAGTATTACACAATGAAAGGTTGATAAGCACCATTAAACACAGAAACATGCTACACCCAGTCCCTTTGTTAAAAGATGTAGGTTAATCTTTGTGGCTTTTCGACCTCTCTGACATCTACAGCAGGGTCACCTTAAGGTGCTCACCTCTTAGACAGAGACAGAATGTGTGTGATTAGCAGCAGTGAGACATGTTACATCACACTTTCCACTCTTGTCCAAGCGTTCCCAGCAAACTGTCCTCAGGTTGCCTCTGGTCCACTTCACATACAGTACATCTGCACAGGAACACTACTATCATATACACCAAAATAACAGCTCCTCATATAAGCTTAATCAGTCACTAATTTAATGTGTAGTCGTTATTCCTTTAGTCAATCCTCACAAGGAACAAAATGCTGGTGTGGAGTAGTGTTGTCAAAAGTATTTATTTATCGATATATATATTTATAAATATCGATCCTAAATATTTGAAACGGTATCAAAACGTATTTTGCACAGCATTGCTACACCTGTATCAGCTGTGTTTTACTGCTCTCTTATCTCTCCAATAGCAAGTTGACACGCATCACTGTAGAGCCTTCATAACCCCGCCTCCTCTCACTCTGTCATAGTGCTGCCTTCTCGTCCTTCCTCTCAGTCGCTCTGGTTGCATATAGACTTTTGGGATAAGGTTGTTGGCATTAATATAAAAAAGTACATTGTTGTTAATGTTTACTACAGTTATTATGCTGTTTTCTGCTAGTAATCAAGAAAAGAAAGGTTGTTGTTGTTATTGTTGTTGTTGTTGTTGTTAGAGCTTTGTTATATTTATCTTTCTGATTTTATGTCCTTAATGTCAATTTATCCCCCTTGGAATCAAAAATAGGAACAAGTATCAATGTTTCCCAAGTTATCGCATTGAAGTTAGAAATTCCAGTATTGTTACAACACTAGTGTGGAAGAGTGCACTACATTTTCAAACCATACATGCATAACTGTATGTGTTCACACATGCAACTCCGAAATCAAATTTCACTATTCTTTCACATCTCAAGGACCAATGTACACGTGTAAATCTCTGAGGTGAGTGTGGACAGGATTAAGAATTGTAATCCTCCCACAGAACAGTGCTTAACTATGAGAATGGGATTTAAGTTTTCAAAGAGGATGTACAGTATGTCCCAGTAACCCTCATGCTCCATAGGAAGATTGTCTCAGCCTTTTCAATTCACGTGCCGTCTGTCTGGACTGCCAACAATTATCAGAGTTAATTACACACACCTGTGATTGCGGCAGTCTGTGACTCCTGCTCAGTGAGGATAGGGTAGCCTAGGTATCCTAGGTGCTCCAGGCAACGGTGGATGTCAAAGTATGCAGAAAGCCTGCGTGTAAAAGGATTGACATTCATGTGACCTTTGAACTGTGCAGAACATAAATTAAAGTGCACAAAAGTGTAAACCCAGCACATGCAGTCACATGAAGTTACTGACAATCGAGAAAGATACTTACGTCCATTGACAAAGGTAGCCTTGGTTAGAGATGTAGCCCTCGTCTGTGGTTGGGACAGTCATGTAGACCTCTGCACCCCATGGCATGTAGGGACACACGCAAAACAGGTTCCTAAGCTCTGCTGGTGACAGGGCTAAGTCTTTGTCCTAACAGGGAAAACAGGTCACTTCTTAAAAACAATGAAACCTTGTAAAGTATACTATGCAGGATTGTTTGTTCACTGTTGGTACACATGTTATGCTTTCCCTTATTATAGTCAATACATAACCATCATTTTAATAACATTCCCACAACATTTAACTGTTACACTTCAACGTCCAGTTGACCAAAGGCAGCTCAGATTGCTACTTACTTCATCGTACTTGTCAAACAGCCGCTGGAGGAACTGGTGACCTAACTGATTGAGCTCTGTGGTGCAGCCGACAGGAACTCGTAGTCTGTCAACAGAAAAACAACACTTGAGGCCTTTTCACACCTGAACGTCTTAACTTAGGTTCACCTTTTTGTTACTAATACACTTGATCTGGTTTCACATTAAAATTATGTAAGAAAACTAAAGAACTATATATGGCATATCTACGCACTATCATCTTCCAACTCTGTGAGCTGTGTCACAAGATACTTGACATTTATTGGTTTGTATACAGGCTGTCTCGTCCTCTTGTATCCGCTCCTATGATCCTGCATCTCTCATTCTTTTGGAAAATAATCAAAAGGTCGTAGTCATTTTTCCCCCTTTTTTTCATTTTTTACAACTTACTTTTTATAAAGTCATCCCACTAAATGTCAATAAAACATTTGGCTTCCTCCTCTCCCCATGTGCTGCCACGGCTCAATTTCTTTTGTTGTTTATGTCAACACCTGTCTGATCTGAGCACATCCACCATCAATATCTCTCTGTCTCAACCACACACACTAAGCGCTGAATTTTTCCTTAAAGCAGCTATGACACTGTGACAAGATGCTGGCCTGACAGAACTTCCTGTAATTGGTCTAAAGTTCTAATAATCCAAAAAACTTTTCACACTAGAAACAAACCAGACTGAGACCACCTTGTTTTGCCTATTGTGGTCCTGGGGAGGTTTCAAATTAGTAATTTTGGTTCAGATCAAACTGAAAGTCCAGTCCAAACAAGTTAGATTTCGGAGCATTTCTGACTTGTGTGCTCCAACATAACAAAGCCAAATATTAAAGACAAGAGAAATACAAGTGTGAGATAGCTTACTATGTAGAGTACAGTGACAGGGATCTTTGCTCTCAAATACTGGCGCAATGCAGTCTGTACTGTAGTTATTAGCAATATAAAAATATACATCTGCATTAACAGATACAGTTCGTAGTGATACCAGACATACTCAGGGTAAAGGTAATCATCAGTCAGCTCAAGGTTGTCGTCATAACCAAACTTCCTGAGGATTGTCCATGTGGTTTCATGTCGGCCCCTCTGAATAAATAATGTATTAAGGAACAAGAAACCTGAAAAAGAGGAGATACAATTCTTGGCCATTACTCGTGCGTGGCCTTGCAACAACAGTATTTAAAGCTGCATGATCTCATTCATGACTGGTTTTTACCATTGAGGGTCAGGCCGTTGTCCTGCACCCCATCACTGGTGTTCTTCCAAACTACTGTCTTTACATCTTCTAAGGCTTGAGGCGCCAGAGGATTCCCAAAACAAGATTTCTACACATAAAGACCGATGATTTTTTAGCAAAACAAACAGCTTTGGTAAGAATGTTAACTGAGACAAAATGTTAAGTGATTTTGACTTGCACCTGAAAGCTGTTGAGTTCAGCATCACTGAGGATGCGGTCATTGTCCTGGTCGGAGATGAAGAATATTCTGCTAAGGGCTCGGACACACAGTGGCTTTAGCTAAGGAAAAACATTAGAGGACAAAAAAACGTATCATTATTCAACCAATCATTTGCATGCACACATGTAAATAAGCAGACCAGGATAGACAGACACAATGACTCCACAGTTTGCATCACATTTCCAAAAATGGCTGACCTGTTTGTCCTCAGGGTCATAAAGAGGGGCAGTGGGGTGAAGAACTGCCTTCTGTGCATAGTAGAAAAGCTCTGAAATGTTTTTCAGGTTCTTTGCAGAGCACTGGAAAGACACAAACAGCAGGAAGAATATTTCGGATACAATTAGTGCTGCTAACTAAAAACCCAGATTAAGTGTGCATGTGTAAATATTTGTGTGACACCTGGCAACCAAGTGTGTATTTCAATTCTAAGGTTAGCAGGTGTGCACAGACTGCAGTGATTAGCAGACTGGATATGTCTGTGTGAAAGAGTTCAGTCTCACCTCAACACATGTCTCAATCTCAGAGAACTGGTTCATGATGGGAAGAATGGTTTCCATTGAGCTTCCACAGCGCAGATCAGACTTGTTTCCAACAAGGATGATGGGAACTCTAATATAACACATAGAGACAGGGTGACTCTTAACCCTTTGAAAGCTGAGTAAATTGGCTTGATTTCTTTCAAAAACATGCGAAGAAGAAAAAAAAGAAGAAAGAAAGAAAAAGAAAGAAAACAACACAGAAAGATGATAAAGAAAAATACTAAATCATGCTAAATAATAACAATAATGAATGGTAGTAATATTATTATAAGTAGTAGTACAAACCTACACATAGTTTTCTGGACATTATTAATTACTCATAATTTCTCTCTCTTTTTTCAAAAAACTAATTTTCATGTATTTCTTTTCACCTTTTGCTATTTTCTTATCATTTGTGAGGCATTTCTTGACAAACTGATCATTGCCTCTTGAAAGGAGGTCAAAACCAATTTGCTCAGGTTTCAAAGGTTTAAATGCATGTGAAAGGCGTCTCAACGCAGCACAGGAAAAGTGACGTGCCAGGTTTCAAAGGGTTAACACAACTCCATAGTGGTTTACTGTATAACTACAGGTAATCCTACAATACAATATATAATGTAAACCAGCTGACATTCAAATACTGCATGCAGTCACACTCCCCACAAGTTGAGCATTTTGCTGATGCTCTGAGGTCTTATTCTTGGCAACATGATAAAACGTTACAACAGGCTCAAATTCCTAGATTACCAAGTTTGCCAACATTACATGCAAACAGTAGGAGGGAGTGCAAAGTTCAATGTCACAGCTCAGGTAACAATCACACATCAACAGCTGATACATACTTGTTTCCTTTCTCTGCGTCCCCGTTAACTAAAGGTATCCATTTAGTTTTGATCTGAAAAACAAGAGGCGCACACGTCAATTGTATTTAAAATGCATCAAGTAAATATGATGTACAGTATATGGAATGCTTGTACAGTATGAGACAATGAGACTGCTACCTTTTCTATCGTGTCATCATTGGTGACGTCGTACACAACACACACCACGTTAGCCTGTGTGGATTGGACAGAGAAAAGCTGTGAGCGACATTATGCCAAAAACAGAATCCATAAAATTCAATCAACCTTGTGTACCTTACAATTCTACATAAATAAAACTGATCTCATCATACTGCACAAAAACAGAATATGACTCTGGGAAAAAAATGGAAGACTGACTTAGACTGACTAATCAGATGTAAAAACATTCAGGTGTCTGTTCCAAAGTGCAAAGTAGTTTATGTAGAAGCATACATGGAACAAGAGATACAGTTATGAAAAAGATAAGGCTTAGGATGTTTAGGTTGCTGGTCTAAATGCTGTAAATGCTTCTAGAAATATGACTTTGCTCTTAAAAAAATTTGACAAACCTCACAATTATTTTCATATTTGGCTCAAAGTTGCTATACCTAATCAGGGGTTGCATATCATTGCTCAAGTGTGTTACAGCCCAGTTCAACCCTTCAGTGCAACTTGAACTTGATTTCAGTTGTTAGAAAGGATGCTGTTGCTTTGTTGATTAGTGCTGTGTGGTGTACTTACTTTGATGATCTCATTTTTGAGAACTTCATCACTCTGCTCTTTTTCTGTTAAGGACAAACATAAACAGATCTCAAGGTCAGGTTCAAACCATTATGCCTTTACAAAATACACACACGCAAGATTGGCGTCTTTCTGTGCAATGAGCACTGAGACCAGTCAGAGGACTTGAGTAATGGTGGTGCTACATGTTAGCCTTTAGTTTATGTTACCTGAGTAGTCCACTATGTGTGTTGGCACCTTCTCTGGCGTCACGTCAGCAGGGATGGTGATCTCTTCAGCTCTTGGGGGAACCTGTCAGAGATTACAGATCACAGATAAATTTCAATCATCACTCATTTAGGCTATAGCGTCTAATAACACAGACTATTTCTGTTTTGCATTAAGCATGGCATAACTGAGTTTTTAGTAAACAAAGATAAGCAATAAGCTGAATCACTAAGCAATTTTCACTTTTAGCAGAAAATGTATCATCATAGAGCAAAATGCAATAATTATTAATGCTATGTATATGAGTAGAACATTTCTCCATGGCACTTTGACTGGAAATGCATTACTGTGCAGAAAAGACAGAACAGGAGAAATAAGTACCAACAATCTTACATACTTTAGTTTCGTACTTAAACTAAAAGTTAAAAGTTACACTAAAAACACAATACTGGCCATATATCACATAGCAGGGCAGGCTGATTTCATCATGTCAAACAGATCCAAAACATGAAGAAGTAGTCACAAATAGGTGGCAAAAACCTACACCCTGTTAATTTTACTAGTGATTTCATAAACGTTTATAAACTCACTAGATCAGCTTAACTGCAATGGCAGCATAAAACACACCCTACTTACAAGAAACTTTACTATGTTGTTATATATGATAGTTTTCCATCTTATCCTAAAAGAAGTATGTTTTACAAAAAGAGTAAAAAGAGTTGTACGAAAGGCAAAGTTAGTTGCAAAGGGAAACAAACTTCAACCTCAATAACTTTATCATTATGCAAGCATAAAGAAATTGCAAATATGTGACCTCAAATGGTGCATGCGTTTAAAACCTTACACATATTCATATGTAGAGTAAGGCTCTAGTGTCAGAGATGATGAATATTCAACAATAAAATGTAACCAAAACAAACACTTTATAAGCTTGCACACAGTAAAGAGCACCCAGAAACAGCTTATTTCATATTTCATTTACAGTTTTTTTTTTCTTCTGTGCTCTATTTTTTACTCTTTTATTATTTGACTGATTATTTGATTGACTTACTTTACTGTCAGCACTTTGGTCAACTCTAGTTGTTCTAAACATGCTTTATAATATAAATTAATCTGGTTTGATTTTCTTTACTGCACAAAATTAAACCAGTTTTCTGAGTACTGAAAACAGTACATCAACTTCGTCCATAATTAGCAAAAGGTCACTACAAACTTCAGGAGGCAGTTGGTCAGTTCAATGATTTTCCCCGAGCTTTCATAGGTTTAACATCCTCCAGCTATAAGGACATGATTAGTTGTAACTCAGTGACAGTTACCTCTTCTGGGAACTCCTCTCCAACCAAAGACATAATGAGTGATGTCTTCCCCACCTTGGCTGTTTGAAGGACACAACATGAAGAGGATGAAAAGAGCTGCCAGAGAAAGACTCACTTTGACTTGAATGATAGCTCTTACTGTAAAAGTACATGCACTGGATAGCCATTTATTTATTTTGAACATTTCGAATGTGCAAAACAAACAGAAAGATAAAAATAAAACAAAATGGCAATAACAAAAATTGATTGTAATCTATACTCAATGAAAAGAAGCTGCATCTTACATTTTCGAAAAGGAGTAGGAGGAAGTATAAACATATTATTTCCTATCCCTTCTCAGCTAATCAGTTAATTATTCAGTGAAATTCATCTCTGACATAAAAACATACGATTAAATATTTACACACACAGACTCACACTTACAACCTTACACACACATCCATATAGATACACATATATGCATGAACGTAGATAAATACATCCCACGCATATTCATGTATATTTAACATAATATGCGTACATGCATAAGTGTATGCACCTGCACACAACTAAACACACAATATACATTTTAAAAACAGCAATTCAAGCTGTATCTACAACACGGATGTCATACTGTGTCATAGACAGACATGACTGTGACCAAAGTGTTTCCTCGTTCATATACCTCTGTAAAATCATGTTTTTAGGGAGTTATCTGACTACTGATATTATTTACATAAATGGCCTGATATGGACTGAAGTGCTGCTTGTTACTTATTGCATGAAACAAACTCTTTTTTTGCAAACTGTCAAAGGCTGCTGAACCGCTAACCTTTACAAAAAATTGAGCTAACAGAAAGTGTAGCATTTTTTTTAATAAAGCATAGTCATAATTTTAGTTATATTGGGTACGATAATTAGCTTAACTGTTTTACCGTTAGCATTACGTTAATTTAAAACGTTCAAGTAGCTGCCGTTAGATTAACCGTTAGCTCGTGAGCTTTGAAGCTATGAAGGAGACCTTTAAATGTTATATACAATTAAATGAAAATGTGGATTTCAGTTAGTAAATGGTAAAAAACAAAACAAACAAACAAAAAAACTCCCAAAACGTCACCATAACTTCTACAGCGGGCAGAAAAGTTAGCGCTCAGCACTAGTAAGCTAACCGTTCACAACTTACAAGCAAAGTTACTCTTAGCTACGTTAGCATAACAGTTAGCGGAAATTGACATTTGAAAAGTTATCACTTTCTAGCAAACATAATTTTATCTGTCAGGACACAGCTGGTGCAGACATTATTCTCCCTTTTAAGGCAATTATCGTTACCATACAGCCAGGTATAACCGAGGTATATTCTGCTACAAATTCGTAGCTACAACAGCTAATGTTTGCTAGCCCTTTAGCTTGTGGTCAGCTGTCAGTGCAAACGACTTACGCTCCCCCAATAAGAGTATCCTGACGTCTTGTTTCATGTTTCTTCTCTGTTTGACGAACAGTCAGACGCGCTGCAATGCTACAGAGACATTTATCTTTCATTTGAAAGTCAAATTTCTTGCTCAAAATCAAGCGTGTGCCTGTCCACGGCGATATGCACCCAAGGTGAAACCATATGATTCCGGTTCACAGAGGAGACGGTGAAAACTCGCCCTCTGCTGGCCGAACAAACCCTCTGCTGGCCGCCTTCACTTCACCCTGGTCTCTGCTCGTTTGTCTTTAACCCTTTGAAACCTGGAGCGACATAACTTGTCTTGTACTGTGTTTTGACGCCTTTCACACGTATTTTAAACTTTGAACCTTGAGCAAATAGATGCGATTTATTTCAAAATCATGAGAAAAAAGGCAATGAGCAATTTGGAAAAGAAATGTTCTTCAAATTGCAAAATTTTGTGGGTTTTGACAATTATTTTTAAAAAGCTAGGGAAAAATGTCAAAGGGAAAACATCTAGGGAAAACCTATATTTACACCTATCAAAATTACATATTTAGAATTATGTTACAGAATTATTAGAAAATATTAGGAACATTTTCTATGTCATTACCTTGTTTTTTTCAAATTTCTTTTTTATCACTAATTTTGAGGTAATTTTCTTGTACTTGTTACTTTCTCTTTTTTTGTGAATTTCTGGGTTGCATATTGCCTTCTTCTCATCCAGTCAACTTACAGTAAAGGTAAAATAAAAATATTAACAGTGGGATAAAGTCTCATCAAACAGAAAAGAAGCTTTGCAGTAACTTATCCCTATCTCAAAATTGTACATAAATAAAATCCTAAGCAACTGTACTTGGCTGCCTGCACCAAAATTTGCCCCATTAACAGCAAAATCCTTGGTTGGGTTGTCTAACTTTAAGTATGGGGGTTATCTTTTCTTTCTTTTTAAATATCATGACCCTTCCCAGAGCTACAAATATTTTCTGCCACCCATATTGACTGGGGAGGCAGATTTTTTTTAAGCCACTTTATACACTTTATACTTTTACTTTTCTACTTTTCAAAGGGAAATATTATACTTTTTAGCTAACTACATTTATATGACAGCTTTAGTTACTTTCAAGTTGTTTGTATAAAAACAAAAAAACACAAGATTTTATAAAATTTGTTTTGTCATTAAATTACCAAACAATTTAGTACACAAGTACAGCTGCAACAGTTAGTAGTTTAATCAATCAGTAATCCATTTTTTAAAATTTTGGGTGTGTGTTGTTGGATGTTTTTTTCTTTTCTTTTTTGATTATTTTGATGTTTTTAAGGATCTGTCTATATTGGTTACTTTTAAGTACATTTTCCATGCAGGACTTTTACTTGTAACAAATCAGTTTCTCTGGGGGGTATTAGTACTTTTACTTAAGTAAAGGATCTCAGTACTTATTCCACCACTACCCTCCCTCCACCATAAATAACAATATTTTCCAGTTTCTGACTAACATAGATGTTGTGATTTTGGACATTTTTAAGACAAACCTTTCAAACCAACCTGAGGGTTTTGGGGCAAAATAAATGAATTCAACCATTTCGAGATCAACGTCCTTCCCCGAAGCCAGAATAAAATACATAGCTCCCTCCCCATTTTTTTATTTTTTTATTTTTTAAGTACCTCTCCTGTTTTCACCACCCCTCTCTTCTCTTAAATAATGAACAGTCCCTTAATCCTCTACTATAATAGTTTGAAAAATGAATCAAACCAAGGTACAGGACTTAATTTTAATCCAACCAGCTGAGATTATCTCTATTTATCTCTATATAAAATATATAATACGCCTCTTTCACCTTAACAACAGCAACATGATCATATACATGTAAAATGCTGATTAATTATCAAAACAATGGCTCTTCACCCTATATTTTTAAGATAAAGCCCATTAAGGATCAAAGCTTGTTTGATTCTGAAACCTGAATCAAGAAATAACTATAATTCAAAAGCTTTATAGCAGTCATATCCGAACAGTTGGTGACAGAGTGCCATCATTACTGTCAGAAAAATTGGAGTCATTTTCAACAGCAGGATCTTCACCTTTCCGTGTAAAAAGAACTCCACTTCTGCTCAAGGAAAGAAAACTAATGTCAAAATTGGGCTTTTGATGTTGAGTCCATTACACCAGGACATCACAAGTAGTTATGTGTATAATGGAGCAATCTCAAGAGCAAAAAAAAGAGAAGACATAAGAGACTATAACTTGAGCTCTTAACAATGACGGCTGTTGTTTCTCACAGTTGCAGCGTTCCTTTGCCAGCTTTGCTCACATTTCAGTATCAAACATGCCTATGATGTTCAATAATTCCCATATCTTTGCCATGAATTAATCATATTTCTACTTCCAGACGGTTTGGTATCAAATTAAATGCTCTCCTTAAACTGGTTTGCATGATTCTTCCTAAAACAGCAGAGCTGTGGAGGGGCTGGTATCTACAGAGAGTCTCCAAAATTTCTGAAAACTGGCAAAGCGAAGAACACTTCTGAGAGAAGAGTCACCCAGTACTGGTAATTAGGGAAACTGTCATTCAAACTGGGAAGCCTGAATCCAAGTCCTTGTGACAGAAAGGAACTTCTGTCAGTGTCCATTACTAAAAATGGAAACTAGAGAAGATTCATGCAAAATGTTCTGGGGAGTGCAACTGTCCTCAATCAATCTAGGGAAAAGACAAGTAAAAGCGGCCAGGGTTTTTTTGTTGTTGTTTTTTTTTTTGTATGTGTGCTGGCACCATCCTAGTATTGTTATAGTCTTCTTACATAAGAGATTTTTGTTTTACATATTTATTTTTATTTCAAACTCATCTAATTACACAGCAGCTACCACTGAAAAACAGCAGACATGATAGCAGCTGGTTATCAGTATTTATACGCATTCTAATTCACAGTAAAAAAAAAACAAACCCTACAATAAATAGTCAAACATTAGAAGTGACTGAACATGCAAAACAAAAAAAAAAAAGACTCAGATGTGGAAAATCTTACACAAAGCGTCTCCACAAATGAATATGATTTCCCTTCAAATATTGATAAAAAATAAATACAGAACAATGTAATTACATCAAGTGACAACATAAGCTCGGCATGTGTGAATTGGGATAAATCTAAAAACAGATCTGAGGCCCTCAGAGGCCCTGCACCTCCCACAGCAGGATCTCATTATAAGCTACAGTGAAAAGAAGCGTCCCCGAGGGAGAGAAGTGACACGTCTGCAGTGAGTCGCTGTGCTGCAGGAAGTCCTGGAACCTGCCGCTGGTCGAGTTGATCAACTTCAACACTCGCTCTGATAAGATATTAGACAGGTAGAAACTAATTACACTCCAAAAACAAATCTGGATTTTTTTTTTAATGGAACTATATGAAAATGCATCGCCAAAAATAAGATCTGAGTTTACCTTTTGATCCCACAGCTATGAGCTGACTCTTACAGGAGAGGCTAAAGCATGTGGCCCAGTCAGGCAGGGCAATCTTTTTTATTATCTGTAGATAATGAAAAAAAACATAAGAGATTACACACAATTTTGTGAGCATTCTGCCAGCAACATCCGCCCTGTCCAGGAAAAATCATGACAGTGACGCAGGGGGAGGTGCAGTACCTGTTTTTTAGCCAGGCTGTAGAAGGACAGTTCCTTGTCAACGCCGTAGCCGGTGTAGACCACCAGGCTGGGGTCAGCAGGGCAGAAGGCAGCCAGGCTGGGAGGTGGGCTGTCATCCTATCACACAAAACGGTTATAAAAATTTTAGATGTGCAAAAATCTAATATGGGCCGGGCTTAATTTTTTTGTAGGTATTTCCAAAACAGACAAACAAACAAACAAACACACATTTAGAATAAAATACACTGAAGAGATGTATTTTATGCAAACATGTGTTTCAGGAATTCTTCAACCCCAAAACGACTGTTTGTATATCGGTTACTCACCCCTTGTTAAGTTTAATTGGTGAAGAAAACTTCCCTCCTGGCACCAGTGAACCAAGAATCCAAACACTGAGAAGATTTTTGATGAATTGAAGTAATTTGGTTCTTGTTTAAACACAGATTAGTAATATGCAGAATAATGCAAGTGTCATTTAGTCAGTCATATGATCACTACTTCCCAAACACATTTGCATTTCTGCTAAAAACCTTTCTATTTAGGACTGAACAGAAAGTGAAATGCATCTATGCTGTCTTCAAAGCCAGACTCCATAAACAAAAAGAGTAATTTTACCTCTCTGAACACGGACGGTGCTGTTCTAGTGCTGCCTCTATTAATTTGTTTGTGTGACTTTGCTGAATCCGAAGGAACTGTTTAAAACATCAAAGTCACACAAAAACAAAAAAACGAATTGATCAAGGCAGTAATAGACCAGCAACACATGTTCAATGAGGTAAAATTACGTTGGTTTTTTTTTCTGGCTTTGAAGACAGCACATATACGTTTTTACTTTTATTTCAGTTCCCCGTTGGAGAGGTCTGTCTGTTATGAGCATATGACTGGATAAAAGAGACTTGGATTATACTGCACGAGCTGTGTGAACGTTTTTGGATTCTTTGTTCACCATGAAGGAATCTAAGAAAAATGTTTTCTTTACGAATTTAATGTAAAACAGAGTGAGTAATCACTATATAAATGGTCACTTGGGACTGGACAATCATACAGTCCTGTTAAATGAAGAGAAACATTTAAGACATTTCTGTGTATTATGTTTCTAAAGGGTTAGGGGTTAAGTATCAGCCTTCAAGTGTTAAAACTTAACAAAAGGGAGATCGAGTGTTCATGATCCTTTCAAAGGAGACAGACAGCTGCACTCAACATCAAGAGTGATATTTCTGGTCATAACGATGTATTACTACTTAAAACACAGACGGTACCCCAAAATAGGCAGGAGCAGGGAAGGTCAGCCAGTCAAGCAGATCACATTTGTCCTTCAACCAATCTGCAGCCCAAACGCTAACGCGTCTGTCAGCGCTGGCAGCCAACCACATCTCGTTCCCCTCCAGTCCGAAATTCTTACACTGAGGAAAAGAGGATAAAAGTGCTTCAGATACATAATGATGACAAAATGTCAGAAAATGTCACAACCAAATGGAGAGATTTACAAGACCACTTATTTCAACAACTTTGTATGCCCTAGATGGGGAGTGTAGATGAAAGAAAATATCAGGCAATTTTCTGCTTGAAAGGTAGGCAAAAAAAAACATGTAAAGAGCACTAAATGGTATTGGCATTTGTATCCCCTCTTCTCAGCCTGAATTTATTCAATGCCTCCAAAATAGGCAGGCTGGTTATTGTTTTATTACTCTCCCTAATGTATTAAAATATTCAAGTTATCAATAAACATAATAGATTTCATATGGCTTTTTAAAATCTCTACGCCATTTCTAAATGGACTGATGGCACCTGGAACAACAATTTGTTGAAGTAACGACTGATGACATTTTTATATAATTAAATGTCAGCATTAAAAATTCCTGTTACTGGTTACCAATGCATATAAAATTCACATTATTTGGGCAAGTCTTTGCATGTGAAAAGCTTAAGGCAAACCAAGGTGATATGTTTTTGTATTTGCCAGCAGAAACATCACTTTCACTTTGAGGAAATTCAAACTTCATGGAGAATATATCTTCACTTTCAAAGAGTTTAATGTATCGAGCCTCCTTTGAACAAAGCAGTCCAATTCAGTTCAGTTCGGCACACATTAAGAACAGTTCTTTTTCTGTCTCCATTGTGAAATGTTGTGTCATCACCCCCTGTTACTGTACCCAGCAGACTGATCCCATACTAAAAGGTGGAGCCAGAATCCGAGAACCGTCACTCTTGCTCACAACTGAGTTGTGGCTGGTTTTGAAGCTTTTGTAACCACTGTTCATACTGTGGCAAGTTTTCCATACATTTTAACTATGACTATAAAATGAAAGGATGCTTTGCTGCCTTTTAAACTTAACCAGTGAACAGCTAGCAGTTATCACTGTGGCATTCAATGGCTAATGCTGGCAGCTACAGACAACTTTTAATGTAGAATGTTTTCTTGCTTCTTATTCAATGCAGGAGCTGACTATATGAACACACACCTTAAATGTCAGTGTGACAACTTTGTCTACACAATTGTTTTTATTGTTTCTTTTAAATGGCATATGCTTTAGTGAGGTAAAAAAATGTTTATGAATTTCAACCGTGTTAGGTAAACTGCATATATATATTCTAATCCTCACATGGAGGAAAAATGTGCTGGAGACTTGTTCTGTAGCGCTTTGGCAGCACTACACAACCGCTCTACCTGACAAGGAGTCAAAGCACAAACCAGCTACTTTCAAATATACCACAGAGAAAGAGACTGTCACTCCAGACTGTTCTTTTTTGTTCTGAACATGTCAGTATGCCAACCCCGTTCTGTGGATTATGAACCGCATGTGGTGGAAATACTTAGCAAATGCTGCAGAAGTGGCTCAGCAGTGCACTCTTAGGATCATATTTTTAGTCCATCACTTTAAGCGTAAATGTCATCGAGAGCTATTCTAACCTCTCTCATGGTTTCTGTTGAGCTGCCACATCTGAGCTCTGTTACAGTGTCATTTCGACATGTGATTAAGTGAGCTGACCTGTTCATTCACACACTGGATGGTGGTAATGGGTGCTCCTTTGTGGTCCCTGATGAAACGCACAGTCGCTCCATTCACTGGGCTGCTGACAGCTACCAGACCATTCTTCCCCGCTGAAAGGATCACATGACCTGTGGGCAGCCAAAAAAGTTTTACAGAGCCAAACTGAATGAAGCATAGCAGCTATGATCGAACATGAAACTGCTGTAAGTACAGCTGGATCGTGGGTCTTTAAATCCAAAGGGGAGTTCTTCTCCTGACTACACAATCCTGCATTGACTGTCCTTAGATAATACATTGTCCTATTAGTGTATGACCATTACAACTTCAAGCTGTTGGATCAAACAGGTTCACAGCTCTTTTCTGGAGGTTAAAATGCATAAAAAATCATTAAAAAGGTAGTCAGAGACAAGGAAGACGAGGGGGTCCAAAAAAATACAGTCATAACATTTCATCATGAAGTAACTCCAGCAAAGTAAGAAGCACTATCATTGTAAATACAGACCCAGACTTTTGGCCTCCAGGCTGACAACCAGTCCTCAGCCTTGGTTGCCAAATCTGAATATATGGTTGCCATATTTTGTCACCTTAAATTTTGAAATAATATGAAGTTATATCAGTTCTTGCAAATATTATTTTATATACATTATCTTATTTTTACTGTGCTTATGGGTCTCTGTACTTTTTACTTTGACTTTCATATCTTGTTTATCACCACCTGTCTTTTGATTGTCTAATCATGTTTATTGTGTTGCATTTTTTATTGTAAAGCACTCTGAGCTGCATTCCTTGTAAGAACATGCTCTATAAATAAAGTTTACATTAGTATTATTATATGGAGCTCAACAATGAAAATGCAACATAAGTGAATGTTTAAAAGCATTATTATAGTAATCAAACAAGTCTTTGTAGATCGTATCTTATGCAAAATTTAACTGATGACAATTAATTTGCTTGCCACTTTCTCTACAACAGATGCCTGTGCGTACGTGAGTTAACGCATGCAGCGTTGTGTGACTCCTGATCCAGCTGTAAAAGTAATGTTTAAATGTCACAGCTGTAAGAAACAGTAAGCTGTAAGAAAAAAAAATAGAGGGGTGTTCATTTTGCTGTTTTCTGCCCTTATTTTCAACGTGTCTGACACAAACGGCAACCAAAGGCAAAAAATTGCTTGCTAATTTCTCAGAATGGTTGCCAACCTGGCAAACGTGACTGTCGAGCCCTGATCTCACCATTTGCCGAGTACTGGATGGCAGAGACAGCCACTTGATGGGGATGCAGCTTCATCTCCATCTCTGACGAAGAAAGGCGGAAGATCCTCAGGGTCCCATCGCTGTATCCTGCAGCTACACATGTGCTCTCTGTACTGGAAGAAGGGCTCCAGCATACACAGCCACAGGCCTGACACACAGCGGAAAAGAGCAAATGGTATTATTTCAAGGGTGTATGATGTTACGATCAAATCGAAAGTAGTGCAACATATGTCCTTGTGTTTATTTTAATTGTCAAATTTGCTGATTTTCTATTGATTCCCACATCAAATTAACAGTCTGAGATCTTCCATCAAGATGTCCATTGTAAACAGCATCAGAACTGACCCACATATTCATTTGGGATATTTTTTAAGCGTAGCATGTCATCACCTGATTGAGCACCTGAAACTGCACCACCAGTTCATTGCTGGGAGCTGACCACACTCTCACGCTGCCGTCCTCGCTGCAGGTGGCAAAATGTCTCTCGTCAGAGCTGAACACCACATCATTCACCTGCAGCACAGAGGAGACCACACAGAGTGGATGTAAATCCTGGTTCAGCATGTTAATATTTGCAACACAACCCTCACACAGAGCTTGCTCAGAAGTTACATCACACAGTTATTATTCATATTGTCTCACCTTTTTGTGCAGTCATTTTTTTAAATCTTTTTTTTTGGTAAAGCTTTACATACTGCCCCAATCATCTATCAGTGTTATTTAAATTAATAAACATAAGAAACAATCATCGATTATAGAAGTTGAATAATCGCAGTTATTTGTGAGGTAAATTAACACAAACTTGTTTAATGTGGACCCCCTCATTTGTCAATATCATTACAAGTACTTTGGACCGCTTTAAAAAAAAAAAACAAAGGACAAATCTCTAATCCAAAATGTTATTTCTAATGCAACTAATTTATAAGTGGAGTTTACAAAACATTTCACATAAGGGCATAAAATAAAGGACAAGAAAACAATTAAGCAGGATAATAAAGCAGTGAGAAACTAAATTTATTCTATAAGGACAAGCTGTTAATAGCAATAAGTCAGTCTTTGTTTCACAAACAGGCCTATCCACAGTCTAGGTCACCCTGATGGCAAAAACAAGCTTCTTTGATCTGAGACACCCTTTTAATTTGATTAAAAAAGTCAATTAAGTGGTGAAACCAGTGTTTTTCTTGTATCATGATGTTTCCAATCCCTCTCCAGATCAGGAGTTATTTTTATTTTCCTGACCTCAAACAAGTGAAAAATTCAACGTTGCAAGTTCGTAATTAAACATGTGTTAATAGTGCTGGTGGCCTTGCCTCCAGTTCATTGAAATGTCATCAATAGCTGTTAATTGCTTCCCTGTTGCTTCTTTACTTTGATTTTCTCATCTTTATGTCCTGGCTAAAATAGTTTGTCCTAAAAAGCTGCAAACTGTGAGCTCAGCAACAGATCAGTTTTAGTGGTAGGTGGTAATACTGTATTTGATTATTGCAAATATTTTACAATTATAGCTATACATTTTTGCAATCATATAACTACAAATAACAGGTGTATCACACCATGGGCAGACCATTTCATTATCCCATGATGACTATGACAGTTACACGCTGCATGCTCTGGCCTCTGATGGAGACACAGAATGTTCATATGGTTATTTTTCATTTCCCAGAGTGAACCCTTAACTGGTACCTTCGTCTTGTGTCCACTGACCAGCCGGATACTGCTGCTGTCTGGCCAGTTGATGTACCAGAGGGTTCCTGCTGTGGTGCCCACAATGCCCATGTCCATTGTGTTGTCAAATGCTGCACTGACTGTTGTTCCATCCAGCATTATCTCCTGCTCCAACACCACTGTGATGTCACTGAAGGAAAGACCAAAAACGATGAACCCATGATGAAATCTAGACAAGACCACTTGTGGATGAGATGGAATATAACAGATCTCAATATATAATTTGTGCGCTTTTCATACATGACAAATGTCTTACTGAAAAGAAAATAATCGGTCTCTGGGTCAGGTCTAACATAACTGAAAAAACTGAATTAAATCATAACTACACATTTGTACAAAGACTCTGTATGATCAAGAGAGCCACTGACAATCTCCACATTAAGAGCATTTTCTTTTAAATTAACTGCTATATGACATGTTCATAATTAAACATTTTTAACTTCTGATGATCTCCGAGAGACATTCTTTAGAGGACTGTAGGGGTTAAGTACAAAGCAGGTAAACCCTGTACACACAGACATATATTTGTCACATACACTTGCACATATCTGTATCATACCTCTCATGTCTTTGAACTTTACTCTGAAGTTACTCAGAAATGGCAAACAAAAGGAAAAGTGACAACTTTTAAATTGGTTATTAATGTTACCACAGACTTGCAGAATTTTGGAATCAATAGTTAAAGTTGAAAAATGAAGCAAAACCCTCGCTTTACTTATTACCGAAGCACTGCTACATACTGCCGTTGCTGCTCGGTAGCAACATGTTGTTGTAGTATTCTTCTGTCAAAAAAATGTCAACTTGATCTTTAAATTGAGGATATTAGGCAGGATGAAAAAATGTTTTCCAACTGTATCCCGAAATGCCACTTTTGCCATCAAAAAAGGCTGCTCTGCAGATTTGCCAGACATCAAATATACACCAAAAATCACTTTT
Organism: Plectropomus leopardus; assembly: GCF_008729295.1. Classification (NCBI taxonomy): domain Eukaryota; kingdom Metazoa; phylum Chordata; class Actinopteri; order Perciformes; family Serranidae; genus Plectropomus; species Plectropomus leopardus. Next base: position 17,243,629 of record NC_056481.1, on the reverse strand, counting down.
TAAAACTTACTTTGAGACTGTCATCCAGTATTCTCCTTCTGAATTACTATTTCTGTTTTATCCTCGTCTACCTCTATATTATTAAAAAGACTTGTGGTAGTTGTGCAACTTGCCGTCTACAAGTCTATGATGGACAGTTTTCCCACAATCACACAGGAAAAATTACAGAGTAATTCACAATTAGTACTTGTACTTTTGAATAATTTTATAGACACTGGTCTGACTAAACTGACTCAGAATGGCATTTATATATTCAACACAAGATAATTAAAGAAAAAAGGCTAGTGGCAAGGTAAGAGGCAGGAAGAATCAATAAAGAATGAGCTACAGACCTGTCTTCCCCACTGCAGACCTTTTCCTGAGGCTTCAAGCCCTGCACAGCTTCTACCCCCCACAGTCGCAACCAGCGGGTGTTGCTGCCAGTCAACAGACGGTTCCCCCGGCACAGCAGGGCTCCTACACCAAGAAACCATCAACCTCTTACAATTTATAGAGACCCAGGACCACAATACATGTACACCACATGATTGAGAATGAGCAACATTTTTGGTAACTTTACCAGTGAAATAAAAAGCATCTCCTTAATTCAAGCAACTAGAAGAGAATAATGCAGTTACGTTTGTTTTTTTTTATCTGTAAGACCTATTATTTGGGTAAAAAATATTGCTATCCAAGTTAGACGGTGAGATTATACAGAGGGTCCAACTGTACCGATCTCTCCCTCATCAGCTTCCCAGCTCATGAAGCAGCGCTGTGTGTTTATGTCCCAGACACAAACGTGTCCTCGGTTGGTGGCGGTGAAGAGAAAGGAGTCCATGTGGTAGCAAAGAGCCGTGAGCTCCACATCACCCAACTCTGCTGGTGCTTTCACCCTCTGGACCTTCAAGTGTAAAAGAGTGGTTAATCCTTGTGTACTACACTAAATGCACTAAAATCTAAACAAAGTCAAAATGTTAATGTAGTTTTGAAGTACTTAATGTACTTGAGACGATTACAACCCAGGGAGAGTTCACCCAGAAAATCAGAAATATGTATTTTTCCTCTTACCTGTAGTGCTATTTATCAATCTAGATCACTTTGGAGTGAGTTGCAGAGTGTTATAATGGCACTCTGTGGAAATTACATGAAAAAAAGGGAAAAATACACATTGAATCTCAACAGTAAAATATCTTTCCAGAAATCATGATCCGGTTACTCAAGATGATCCACAGATCTTGTCGTAAGTAGTTACATGTATGAACTATTTTCTCTCTAACGAACAGCACCCACTAACTGTGCAGAAGGAAGCATGCATCTACTCCTAGCTCACCTAACACCACTGAGCTAGCTAATGTTACAGCTTAGCTGAAGAGCACGCCAGCAACGTTTACATCTTGCACTCCATTAGTAAATGCATACTTGATATAGTTTGTAGGCGTAGTTTCGTAGATAGAAAATAGTTCATACATGACACTGCTCTCAACAAGGTCTGTGGACCATCTCAAGTAACCGGATCATGATTTCTGCAAAGCCACATTGCTGTTGAGATTTTCAAGTGCATTTTTGAGCACCAAAAGGTGGAAGTCAACTACTTCCATTACGTTTCAAAGAAGGCAGTCATCTCCATGGCTGACGTCTCAAACATTTGGCAACTCACACAAAACAATCTAGATGATAAAATGCACTACAGGTAAGAGGAACAATGTGTAGTTTTGATTATTGGAGAAGCTGTCCCTTTAAGCTGACATAGTGGATCAGGGGAGTTGATCAAGTGTTTTATCAACTACACATATTGAGTGTGTTTTTCTGTGGTCATTCACCTTGAGGTCTACATCAGAGCCATGAGTGTGGAGGAGACAGAAGTAAACCCCTTGGCTGCCAACGCAGGCCAGCTGGCTGGCTGCTGAGGGGCTGAAGGCTGCATCATGGATCGGCCCTGACACACTCACACTGGACAGCAGCTGAAAGGTCTTGCTGCTCCACAGAGCCACCTCTGGGTCAGAGAAGTCTCCTAAGGGGCGTTTGCAAGAATCAGCGGTCAATCGTAGCAGAGTCATCTGATTGGCTATACCTGACACATGTTCTGTATTTTAATCAATTATGTCTAGCGATGCAAAACATCAAGTTTAAATGCTCATGACTGATGGATGCAATCCAATTCAGATTTTACAAACCAACAGAGAGAAAGAAGCGATCATCCCTGGAGAAGGCCAGACTTTGTACGGCCCCTGTGTGGTAAGACATCGTATTACGGCAAGTTCCACTCTGGATGTCCCAAATGCAGATGAGGCTTCTGCGACCATTACTGCCTGCAGCTGCTGATGCCAATGTCTGGACAAGAAGTAACACAGACACAGAGTACTTTTATTTAAAACTATGGGTTCCTCTCATTTTTCTATTTTGCGTCTCCGCATCTCCTTCCTCCTCATCCTATTGACCGTGACCCTGAAACCGATGTCTGCCATTTTGAAGGATAAAGTTAAAAAGATAAGACACAGTACCAGAGGACGCATGTGAGAGAGTACTTTGATTCATAATTCTGGACCTTTTCCCAAGAGATAAACCATCTGATCCAACATCTTTTGAGAAGACTTTTAGAGAAAAAAAATCCCTTTAGCGTGCTTTGTAAGACATTCATTTAAATGGAACCAGTTGCTTTAATACTTTGATGAGGCAGCCTTGGGAATTTCCTTTGGACATTTATGATCCTTTGTGCTGACTGTCACACTTATTCGACACATCAGAAGTGTTTTCAGAGCCTTGCCAATTTCTGTTCGAAGAAAAAAATCAAGTGCTGGCACCCTCCCATGACAAGTGCGGAGCACAAAGAGCTCCCACAGCACTGTCCAACCAAGATCTAGTGAGAAGACAAACCATCTCAGATGTCCCTTTCTCTTGTCTTGTCCTGGTGAGAATGGACTCGAGGATGTTACTTTCCTTTTCTGCCTCTTGTCTTGCCAAACGACCAAGGACAATGTAAAAATTATGCCCCGCAGTGACCAACCAACGATTTCTTCCTCTGCTGAGCTAAATGGGTGAGGCATGTTGAGTCCACTTTGCTCATCATATGGCAGGAAAAATCTTCTGTTGCCTTTAGCAACATCACCAGCTGTACCAACCCTGTTTAAAAGATACCTGTGCAAGAACCCAAATGACCTAAGTAGACTGTGTTCAGAGTTTTTTGTCATTACTGACTAATCATTATAAGATGGTTTCAATGCTCTCATCTGTGCTAGTTTGTCAGCTGGATAAATAAGGACCCCTGTGTTTTCAATCACTGTTATGTAACGGTGAAGTTGAGAACCATTAAAAGTACCTGTGCATCATTTGTGACAGCAAGACAGGAGATCTCCTCGCTGTGGCCCTGCAGGTGTCTCTGACTTCCCGTATGAAGGTACTCCACCACCACCACACAGCCACACGAGTATGCAAATAAGCCTGCAACACAAATCAATTGCTGAATATGGCACAACAAAAACCATCCCTTTTTTTTTAACAACCTTATATGAGAGACAAAATGTTTTGTGTACTTTATTTAATTTCTATTTCCATTGAAATTCAGCAAGTCTAGCTTAGGTCTATATTCAGATTGTGTAGGTATAGTTTGATTTAATTTGCTCAATGTTCAAGTTATAGTATATGTACCTTCTATCTTATTTATATATCTCATATACATGTATATGAATCTAAATTCTCAGGTGAGCCTCAAGTCATGAGTTTTAAAGTTGATTATACCATAAGGCACTGGGATTTGACAGACAATATTATATCCTTTAAGTTCTCCCAAAATAATATGTCCACACAGTTTTTGTTTTACTTTTAATAAATTATAATAACCTTGGTCAGGGCTCCACACCATGTTGCCACGCCCATTGCCATTGTAGCCAATCACTGCTTTCAGCTTTATGCCTTCTTCTCCTGGTTGGGGAGCCACAGCAGCCTGGACCAGGAAGTACATTAAGGTGAGACAGCAAACAAACTAATAGAGCCAGTAATTTAGGAATATGATTATACAAAGTGCTCTTTACCTGGTCAAGAGTGGAGTACTTGAAACGTGGGATGAAGTGCCTGTAACAATCGGGACGTACTGGCATCTTCCCTTTCAACTCAGCTAAAGGCCAACATAAAATAAAAATTCAATTCTTTCATAGAGAAGAAAAAACAACACAAAGTCAGTTCACTGTTAATGCAGAACAATGCAGTGGGGAACTTACCAGTGTCCATATGACTTTGATTCAAGGCTGCTGTGTTGACCAGCTCTGTGACTTTGAGGAAAGAGGCAGCAGGTCTAGGGTCAGAGGAAGGACCTGAGCTAGTGGCTGGAACTATGGCGGTTGGGAGAGTCTGGGTGCCGTCACAAATCAACAAGGAGCCCAAACCTGCAGGAGGGAAACACGAGAGAAAATATTATATTGATATTCTATCAATGTTAATATATTATTGTCTGTATTTTAAATAGAGGCTTCTGGTCATTAACAAGTCCAAAGTGGTCAGTTTATTTTCTAATGGCCTGATTAACCAAGTTAACTCCTCCAGCATGTGGGTGGTCAGTAAACCCTTTGACCCTTAACAGCAGACAAAAGTATTCTTTCACTTCAATTAGATAGCTGGTCTTTGCTTTTCTCTTTTTGATACTTATACTTACAGTAGCTACAAATGCTACACACTGTTAAAAGCAGAAAGAAATTACCACATTTTATTTTGACTTCTGTTGTAAATACATACAGCAGAGACTAGATGCATAAACAATGTTTATGCATAAAAACATGCATACACATCTTCTCCACATAAACTGGTATCTATAAAAAAAAAGGATGTGCATTGAGAATGTGTGCATCTCACTCATTCTTCTGACCACATTTACATTCTGTTGATATGTTGCAATTTTCTAAAGTCTACTAACTAATGAATGGATGAGTCAATCACATATCAAAGGAAATGCAGAGAAAGAGGCAGTTGTTCACATTGGAAAGCTTCACAAATGTCAGTTGCAACTGAATACTCACAACAGTTTTAGAAATACATACTGACATTTGAAAACAAAAATGGAGCAGACACAAGCAAAAAAAGAGCAGCCCATTACTTATCAAAGGAATTAAAGGCAAGGCTGACAACACTAATAACACATAACTAAGCGCAAATTCGTTATTTTTAGTTTCCTAATGTAGAGGTGAAAATCTGGCTTTTAAGCTGCTTTTTGAGTTTCTGAGACTCATGAAGACACTGCTAAATTATTAACCCTAAGGCACATTTGTGTAAATACATCGTATTTTTCTCGTGCAATATGCACATGGTCAGTATTGAGCAAGACATCAGCTACAAAGGTGTGTCCTGACAGCTTATCATACAGTTAGGGTGATTTTAAAATAATGATAAAAAAAAAACTCACCCCCCTGGTCAACTTGGTCAAGGGTGCTGACATCCAGTCGTGGTGGTGGTGATGAGGGGAGGGGCGCTGTCTGGCGAGGCATTCCATTGGACAGCCGAACTCCACTCACTTCAGCCTCTGGGTGAACTGTTGTTGTTAAACACAACACAAATTATTTATTTGTAATCAGTACGAACATTTGAATCACGTTTATCTTATATTATTGTGACATGACTACATACTTAGTGAAGTTACCTGATTTAGGAGCTGAGATGCAGCTTTCTCTGAGAGGTGAACTGTGAGTGAGGAAAATGTGTATTGGATATTTCACCAGTTAAACTTACAAGGCATAACACACACGTTAATAACAAGATTAACACATGCAGCAGGGATCATTACCAGTTGTCAGTCAAAGAGTCAACAGGATGTGCCAAGAAGTCCCAAAGGAATATGGCATCTCCCACTGAGACCACGCCCAGCTGGTCAGGGGTGAAGCTCAACTGGCGGATCGGCTGACTGTGGCCTATGAACATCTGGGACAAAGAAACACATGTTTCAGTTTCTACTGGCACAATATAATATTCCCAATGCTACATTAAATGAAGATAATATACTTTTTATGATAATGATAACGGTACTGCTTTACCTCACAACTGCACAATTAAATTGCTCACGTGATTTTAAAAATTATACATGAAGTTAGACAGAAGTGTGAAATTATCTGACCTATGATGGCATTATCACAGGAAACACTAAAAGATGTATGCATTAAACAGTAAATGATTAGTTAATTAATTGATTGTCATAAAATGAACTGACAATAATTGTGGTAATTTTATTGCTTCAGTAGTTTCCAAGAAAAAATCACAAAAATCCACTTGTTCCAGCCTCTGAAATGTAAATATTTGTATTTTTTTTTCCACGGTAGTTCACTGAATATCTGAATAACTGAAGTGGGTTTTGAACAGTGTGTCGGACTAGTGTTGTCACAATACTAGAATTAACTTTGACACAATACTTTGAAAATATCAATATTAATATAAATATAATTTCTGGGAAAACCTGAAATTGAAGACATACAAGTTAAATTTATATTAGAAGATAGTTAAAACAAGGCTATAACATGACGACACCTTTTCTTTTCTTGGTAAGCTGTAGTCAACAGCAAAAGGACTGGAGTAAACACTGAGCGCTAAATGCTCATATATATATATATATATATATATATAGAGAAATATATATATATAATATAAACTCACATGTAAAACAGAGAAGCAGCTGGAGGGACTTCATCAAATGAATATCAGGAGCGAATACAATGTATTCCAGTCAACGGTACAAGTTCTAAAAAGGTATGAATTGTTGACTACCTGTGAGTTGATATCAAGCTGCATGTTATAATCCCACACTTTGAGAGCGTTGTGTCCTGCTGTCAGCAAGAACTGACTGTCCTCACTCACAGCGAGTGACGAGCACTGGTGTTTGTGCACCTTAGACACCTGTCAGGAGGAAAGAAATCCAGTCAGAAACAAAAATGTTGATACAAACCACACATAATGCCCTTACTGCTTTAGCTTATAATTTACAGACACATTTTTCACATTTTTCTGCCTCAGACACAGCATATAATTACTGACAGAAATCACATCTTCCTGCTTTTCTGTCTATGTTCCAAGTAAATGTTTCAAACATAAATGCGTAATCATGGTCCATCTCAGCAATACATTTATTGATTCTGTAGTACTTGACATGGTCAGAGAAGGTGTTAAAGCTCAGCAGTGTTACCTCTCGGAGCAGACGTCCTGTCTTGGTGCTAACCCAGAGGATCTTGTTAGCAGATGTGGCGACCAACAAATGTTCAGTGGAGGCCGGAGAGAAGCAGACCCTCAGTGCAGAATCGAGACGGGTGCTTTGTATGTCCAAAATACTCACATCTACATGGAGCAACTAGACAGAGATGCAACAGGTCAATGTGGACACACAAGAACATACAGGAAGAGAATAGAAATAAAAACATGATCTCCATAGTTAAGGTGATATGATAATTATATTAACTTGTTTTAATGTGAGTATTACAAACATATTTGTAATCCCCGGTACATCTATGTATGGTAGATAGTTTTGGGGAAAAGGTGATGCTGCCTCACCACTTATTCTTAACCGTTAAGTAAAATTTGATCTTAAAGGGAACCTATTTTGCTTATTTTCAGGCTCTTACTTGTATTTGGGGTTTCTACTAGAACATGTTTATATACTTTAATGGTAAAAAAAACACTATTTTCCTCATACTGTCTGTGCTGGACCACCTGTATTCACTCTCTGTCTGAAACACACATTTCACTGCCTGTCTCGTTAAGATCCCTTCCAGAAAAAGTCTGCTCTGATTGGTCAGCGTTTCTGGGTCTTCTGTATCTCTGCACCATTATTGCAGTCCGCAAATGACTATAATAGAGTGTAGCAGTACTTTCCTAGGACCTCACGACCATAGAATGAATAATTTTGCCCACAGCGATTACTTTAACATTATATTTATGACAGAAAATAAGTTAAAGCATAATAGATCAGCTGTGCGATAAATGGCGCATTGCTGAAAGGTGACAGAGTGCAAGATACCTCATCCAGAGACTGGGAGTCAGCGATGGTGACAATGTAATCCGAGGGACCAATAAAAGCCAGGCAGCGGCTGTCACTGCTCACTGTGAGAGCGTCTGGAGAACGCTCAGTGCCTCGGGCCACCACATTACCTAGCCAATCAGGAAAAGAGTGAAACAAACACTGATGTTGAACGTGTATGCTTGATATGTTAACTCAGTTATTGAGTAATTCACTATATCAATTGCTAATACACAAGAAACAAGAGTTTATCTCACAATGTTGTTAATTCAAAAGTTCTCATCTCTGATGAGTGCAACATATGAGGCAGTGAAATTAACTGGGTATGTTTGTGCGTGTGTATACATACACACAACTCTGATCACACTGTGTTCTTCCTCAGAAGCGTTGTAAAGTGCCAGAGAGCCCTTTGAGTCAGCACTGTACATGAACTCCCCATCCGGAGAAAAGGCAAGACCCACCACTTCTCCTCTGTGTTGCCTGTAATACAAAGAAACAAATACATAATAGCAGTCATTATCCTTTTAGAGGGCCTACTCTAAAATCTGTATAAATGTGCAGCACCATGACACATCATCATAATCGCCATATGGCGCCTCTCACAGCTGGTCAGCAGCTCATACTGGCAAAGCTGGGAAAAACAGTATTTTCCAGTTACTTGACACACAAGTTTCCAAAATAAAGAACTGCAGTCACTGCTGGAGTTGGAGCTTCCACTTAAGTTCGGACATACTTGTGTTCAGCCAGCAGTTTGGCACTGGAGATGTCGAAGACTCTGACGATGCCGGAGCTGAAGCCACAAGAGAAGACCTGCTCGCTGCGATGGAAGGCCACTGAACAGGGACTGTCTTCTGACACAAAATCATACAACTAAGCACAAGAGACAAAAGGCGTTCAGTTAAACAGTAAATGAGGTAACAGTAAAGCTTAAGTGCTAATTTCTTTAGTTATAAACATATACTTATGTGGTGCACCTTCAAATAAGTAGAAAGAGAAGAGATACTTTTGAGTTCATCAAACTTACTTAAAAAAATCCAAATAATTTTCTTTGTAGTTTAATTTGCTGCTGATGAGTTGGGAGTGTATCGTAAAATAGCAAAATTTTCAAAATTCTTTTAACCGGGGAGTTGGGTGCTCAGTTTGCAAGCTGACTGTAACAACCATCTCTCCTTTTCTAAAGCACAGAAAATCTGAGGGGGAACAAAAACAGAGCCATTCTTGGCTTAACTTAAACAGAAAAATGAGACAAATGACAAAAAGCCACCAAAGTCTCTTTCCCTTTTTTGTTTTATGTGAAATTATGTTCATAGACCTTTTGTCTGGTTCAACAAATCAAAAGACATGGTCAATATGTATTAATAAAAAATTCAAATATTAGAATTTCATATAAAAAGGTTAAAAAGTAGCTGAAAACATGTGAATGTGGTATTTATTGACCTGATGCAAGGAATCCATGTTCCAAATGCGCACTGTGCCATCGGAAGAGGCTGTTGTGAGGTGTCGACGGATGCCATCCACACTGAAGCCGAGCACAGTGTCTGTATGTGACCTCATCAGTGTGTTGTAACCACGGCTGCTCACATCAAGGAAACCAAGGTTACCGGTAGAGGTGGCGGCCAAGACCTGAAGGCTGTCTAATGAGACCGACACCAGGCTCACAGGTCCCTCATGCTCTGAAAAACAACAACAATGTGTCTGAGTTATTCTCTAAATAGTGTATTTGGTCTGTGTGAGTGCACATATAAATCTAATATTTTTCTAATTCTATTGGCACTGTCAATCACTATGGATGCAACCTGACAAACATCCCCCCTGCAAACTAGAAAATGACAATCTAAACATAAATGAACTAAAGATTCTATCACTGCCTGTGGAGTGGAAACAGTCAGCTACTGTTTGTTCACTGCAGGTAGATATTATGCCACATCCCGCTGTGCCTACCAGCCTCAAGGAAAACGGCAGAAAAATCAAGGGGCCAAAGTCGCAAGAAGCCGTCTTCTGAGCCCGTAGCACAAAATGATGAGGACACACTGATGCTGTTGATGGCAATGCCTGGACCTGGAACAGACAGACAGACAGACAGACAGACAGACAGACAGACACACACACACACACACACACACACACACACACAGACACATTGATGTTATCGAAGGCTTTTAACAAACTTTTTTTGCCTCTACCGACCCCTGCTTTAGACCAAAATATAACACACCTGTGTTAAAAGTCAATTTCTCCCTGCGGTTTTTATGCTGCTGCTGTGCAGGCAACAGCCTCCTGACATTTCTAATAATAACTCTGCTGTAGTCTATTTCAAAGATGTAGCCACTTCGACTGCTGGCATATCTGTGGGAAGACAGGGAGGGAAAATAGTGATTATTTTAATACCAATAACCTACTGTAATTTGGGTCAGATGTTTATATTATTAACGCAGATTACTTCAGTGACTGATTTGCCCACTCACAGTGTTCGATCATCAAGATGCTGGTTGGAGTTTCCCTCCTCAAAGGCCACATCAGTGAAGTCAAGTGAGTGGTATTCACCCAGGTTGACTGGACAGGAACGCAGCGTCCCATTCCTCACTCGCCACAGGCGAACATTGTCACGACCACATGACACCATCCTGAAACCAGCACAATCACAGTTTATGGTCTTATGGACTGAAGAGTCTGCATATTTCTTTCCTGTTCCTGCAGCTCGAACCTTTTCTCCTCTCCAAATCTCTCACCACCTCCGTCTACACCTTCCTGCAGTAACAGCACCTGATGCAGGAGGTGTGTGAGAGTGTATCAGAATTGTCATGACACATTGGCAGGATTTAGTGTGTGTGACTTCGGAGTGTATAAAAAATGAAGTTTCATCCTGTATTTACTGCAGACCTCTAACATGACACGATACAGTAGTATATACAGAATGTGTAGGCTGTGGATTGTTGATGATGATGATGGATTGTGATTGTTGATCTGATCTCAAAGATCAGTTTAGGGCAGATCGCGGCATTTTTTAACTGATCACCATCGGCTATACGGAGCCTGATCCAATCCTATGTTTTTACTTGCAAAGCTTCCATGTACTGCAACGTGGAGTCATTTACCAAAGTTATGTGCTTTTGTTTCATTTCAGTTCAGTGTGAGTCTTTTGAGTTTCGCTGTCAAAAATGTCACAGCTTTCCCCTGTCTCCCGTATTAAAAACTAGAAATCTATTTACAAAGAAAAGTTCAAACTTAACGTTAAAACTATACTGTTTCCCTGCTCATTACAGCCGATCTCAATCAGTTAAAAAATGCCTTGATCAGGTCCGATACAAACACAGAGAGGGGAGGGTACCTGGTATCATCGAAGACGGCAACCTTCATGGTGTGAATGTCCACATCTGTGTGTGCTTTGGCTAAAATGGTCACCTCTCCGCCTTTACTAACGTTCAGAGTATTCCACACCACCACCATCTTTGAAAAAAACAAAAAAAATGTTACCAGTCAGTTTTGCTAAGTCATAAACTCTAATGAGGGGAGCAATTAGATATAGACTATTTTTAAACTTAAGTCAGCCTTAACAATGAGACACGGTGTTGCTTTTATTTTTCAGTCTGGATCTAATTATACCCATGGCTCCCTACAGATTCTGAGTGCAGCTCACGATAATTACCTTCGTACACATCAGAAAATTAAGCACTTGAATTTTCATGTGGAACACCAATTATATTTAAGTGGGATGGTCTTTCACTTTCAAGATCTAAAAATATTAAAACAAAATACTTGTTTGAAATACTGAGTGTAGCTGCTAGAAAAGCATTTATAAGAAGACAGATGCACCATCCACACAGGACTGGTATGATTTTATTTACTGTAAAGAATTACCTTTCCAATGAGGCTTCAGGGAACTAAATTTGAAGAAATTTAGAAGAAGTGGAAAACGTACATTTCCCCGAAACACCCTTCTTTTGTATCTATATGTTTATTCAACTATTGTTTTTATTTATTTATCCCAAATGCAAAACACCCCATGTTCTAAGATTTTTTTTAAATTTCTACATTGTAAAAAAACACTGAAACTATGGTTCACTCAGGAAAAGTAATTTGCATTTGTAGCACTTACTGTTTTGCTGTGACTGTCTTTACCCACTCCACAGAGAATACCTCCACCATATGAAAAGCTTTGTGAACAAAGAAGACAAAATCAGTGTGAATGAGCAGCGTTCTTGATAAGAATAGACCTCATTGTGTATTGTATATAAAGGCTTATATTATTTTGTGATAGCTGTGTGTGCATTAGTGTATGTGTAAATGCAGTTGGTTACCTAAGAGAGGATAAAGAGTGCGCATGAATCCTAAACATAGCCAGACAGTTCCCTTTATGGTAGTTCCACACTCGAACTACACTGTGACTGCCAGTTTGTGCTGAGGCCAGCAGTGTTGTGTTGCCATTAAAAGCCAGTGCAGATACCTGAAGAGAAAACACATGGACAGATATTGCAGAAAATTTGTCTATGTAACGCTGGTGAACAGAGGTTAAAAGTTTTGTAGTGCAGGAAAAAGGGGTACTCTGTGTCAAAATAAATAAATTCAACAGCCTAAAGTTGCTGCGACAAAAAAATGTTACAACCCTCCGACTGCCTTATTAAAAAACTAAATAAACAACAACAAAAAATACAACAATTTACAAAAAGGTTATACTTAGTGTTTCCCCCATTTTTACTGGAATACAGGCTTAATGTGTTGTACACAAGTAACAGTAGACGTTAATTAATTAATTCTGTGATATAGTTGTAGAAGTTGTAAACATTGCTATTCGTAGTAGACTAACAGGGGTACTTTGCTGCACGTGCACTGTGCAGCCTGGTAATGAACATACTACAAAACTATTCCTCTTAACAGAATCTGCATTAGAAGGCCAGGACTCGTGTGAGATAAATCACCAAAGTACCTCGTTTAGGATTCTGCCAGTATCAGCTCTGCCATCTGACACAATGGAAAAGCTTGTGATGCAGCACAACACATCACAGCTCAATTACCTTATCAGTGTGGCCGATAAAGAATCTCTGCTGGTTAGAGGATATCTTCATAGAGACGATAATTGCATGACACGGATACACCACTGCATCCCCCGATTTGGTCCATAGGGCCTATAGCATAATAAAGTAACACTGTTAGACCTCTTCCTGTTACACTTTTGATTCAATGCATATTTGACCTTAAAAAAAAAGAGCATACACATTTAGTAGTGGCTCCTCCAAAGCCAATGATTCGATTGAGCCTGAGAATCGGGTCTGGGAGCAGCTTCTAACAAGGAGAGCAGAGATAAGGCCAAATATTTGTCATGAGCTCTCAAACACATGATGTCACAGCAGCTGGTTTCATTTCACTCTCCTCAAGTCTTACCTGCTGTCTGGTTTCTTTGGACGATGTTAGATGGATCGGACGTGGAACTGGAGTGCAAACCAACTGGGAAAATAATAAAAACATGAAATGAAATGTAAAAAAGAGAGATAAGTAGTATTTAATGAGGTTTTCCTTTGCTTTTGAGTTTGGGTAAGCGCATAATCCATTCATTGTGAAGCTTCACCTCTTCTTCACTTTCCTCCTCATGTTTGCTGAAGCCCTCCTCAGTATGAACGTGCACATGAACTCCCCCGTCATCTGTATTCCAGGGAGACCTGGATGTGAACTGCTGTGAACTGCAGCACGGGGACTCATGGTGATGCTGGTCATTATCATGGCAAAGCCAGTCATCACTCTGGTGGGTGGAAACTACGCCAAGCTCTGGTATGTTGGTCACCACAGGAGTTTGATTCCTGGGGAGCTGAGGAGACAGAGGGATTAAATTTAATTAATGAGACAAATAGCAGCCTCTCTTAAATCAATCAATCAATAAAATTGTATTCATATGGCACCTTTCAAACAAATCAAATGCAATTCAAAGTGCATTACAGTTTGATTGAAAAAATGAAAACAAAAAAACAACAACATATGAAATAAGCTAAAATGGATCTCAAAAAACAGAATGACTGAAAACCATAAAAACATAAAAATAATAAGTTGCTACATAAAAGCCAGACTAAAAAAATAAATAGACCATATTTGCCATATTTTCACAGCTGGAATTCAAGCTGATTGGAATCAGAGACTTGATTAAATGGTACTCAATTCTTACTGATTTTGGAGTGGTGATCTGCTGGATGAGGGACACACGGTCCTGAACTGGTTTGCTGAGGCTGACAGAGCGAGACTCTTCTCTCGTGGGGCTTCTTTGATTAGACAAACAACCTGGGAGAGAAAGGAATATGAAAGTCAGTCATGTTAAATGCATTCCTACGAGAGAAAATGTGTTGTTTTTAGACACATTCTCATCCCAAATATTTGTCTGGTAATAATGATCTATTCAAAGCTTCAGTGGCTCGATTCAATTGAAAATTAACAACTAAGAGCAGAACAAAATGAATCAGACAAGAATTTCAGGCTGCCCCCTGAAAATTTAAGATTCAAATCATCAGTCGGAGACCCCTCAGTCGATTGAAATTCCTTCAAGTCAGGTAGTTGTTATGTTTTTTTTTTTTTTTTTTGGTCAAGTTTCGCTCCCCAAATTTAGATGGAGCGCTCATTGCTTCTAAGCAGACAGCTGCGGACCCAGACCCAGGGTGAGTCTGACACCCCTTTTCCATCAAGTACTGTTTCTAGAACTGGTTCCATTTAGATTTAAAAATTCATCACTTCTTTGAACTAGCCCACGTTTACACTAGTTGTAAATGGAACCATTAAAATCAAGAGGTGTTATCATTCAGAGGTGTTGTACAATGTACAACAAACATACACGGGTGAAGCAAAATTCTGGATTACGTTGATTACCTGTGAACATTTGCTCTATTGGGTAAAAAATATTTGTTTTTACCCAAAAAAACAAGCATGAAACAATGATTGATAAGACGACTGCATGCTTTTTTGACCCCACTGACGTCATGGTTCGATTTGCTGTATTGTTGTTCCAGCTGAGAACCATGTTTTCAGGTGTGGAACCTATTTATTCTTGGTCCAGATTGCTCTGAATGGTTCAAAATTAGGCTGAATGAGTGAGATGGAGGCAGCTGCCAAGAGGAAGAGAGGCTTTGCCCTAGAAGGCTACGAGATAACGTCATCTTCTCCCTTCTACAAATCGACAACTAGAACCTAGTAGTCATTACTTTGTACTATTAATTAGTCTGCATCTCTTCAGCTTTTACTTTCATTTTTTCCTCTCTTTCTTTCTTTCTTTATATTGCAGATATATTGGTTATTTACATCTTTTTTTTTTGTTATTAATTTCCCTTTTACCTAAAATTTTATTTGTAATTAATTGCAAACTGAAAAGCAGATAAGCTGTATTAACTGGACAAAAGTGGTTAATTTAAAGCTCCCAGCTAAAAGCTTAATACAATACAGCTTTTTTCACTTTTGTTTGTTATCTAGTTTCAGCAAAAAACACACATTTCTGATCCAGAGTAGTTAGCACGCATTAGTTCAGAGGGCTAACCGGGCTTGTTTACTATATTCTGTGAACATTACTATCACTCTGTGCATCCCACCAATTCTGTCCAAAGGCAGACTATAAACGAAAAAAAGAATGAAGTCGAATATTTATTTTGCATAGCCTTTTATCAGATTTGACTAACTTAATTCTGAGTCAGGTACAGCCCTACAGGAATTATTATTGTTTCTGGTGGAGAGAAAAATAAAAAATAATTAAAAACTTCTAGGAGCCAGGTACAAAAGAGTACAACGGTAAAGCATGCAAGGGCAATGATAAGCTTTAAATAGCGTATGCTGAGAATAAGAAGCAGTGTGACATTTCATGACTTACCAGCCTCAGGCCTGGGATTGCATTTTTGAATGGCGTCAAAGGGTAACTTTGTTCCCTCTGAGGGAAACCTGTTGGGAGTAGGACAAGATGTAGAATTACATACTGTAGCAGGACACTGTGACAAGAGCAGATAACTTCAGTTTTCTTCAATAATATCAATAAAGACTTCAGATCTTATTTTATACAGCTGTTTTTGAGCAAATAAAGCTGGAAGTCATACATAACTGCTGGTAATGTCACTCTAGTATCAAAAGGAATGCCAAATGTCTGCTGTGAAAAAGGCCTATAAGTGTTTCTCGTTACCCAAAATGGGGACAAAAGAACAAAACAACAGCACTGAGTGAGGCCCTAGAAATACCAAAAACTAATTCAGGGTAGATTTCACTTGCCAGCATAATTTCAGTGATTCAGATTCAATAATTAATTGCCATTTCCAAATCTATACTTAGCTGCCTTCTAAAGATCATTGTCTATGATTATTGTGATGCACATTCTGTTCCCAGGTGAGATCACCATACCTGATATAATCATAGAGGTCATGCCAGGAGCCTCCCTTGGGCACAGGAAATGACATGTCTCTGGGTATGGGACCTGTTCCCTGACAGGAGGCCAGACCCTTTAGTCTGGCCTCACTGAAGGACACTCCTGTTAAAGGAGACAATTGTAAGTAAATAAGAGAATCTTTATTTATATGGCATTTTGGAGCTTCACAAACACATGTACACACACTTAAAATAAATGAGTTTCAATAGATTACAAGATGAGGGAAGGAAAGACATCATAAATGTACTAAAAGGACACTGTGTAGTTTATTCATAAATGTGAGGATGCTGTACGATATGGAGTGGTACTTCTGTAGAGAAATATTTTTTCCTACAAAAAGGATTGAAAGTGCTCTTAAAAAAGGGATATTTCTGATCCTTGAATGGAATGGGTCTAAATAGGCAGTGGGTTTAAGATCGACGTGACTAATTTAACCATAAATTCTACTGAAAAGCACTGTGACACTCTCTCTTAACTCAACAAAGTGGCTGATGGGTTTTAAACCACAGAGAGACACTGATATGAAGTGACTTAATGTGTTAAGTGTTCCAAATTATTAATACTAACTGCTTGTCTGCTTTATAATGTGTTGTCATCTGTGTCAGGTGGGCCAAAGTCAAATATCCACCCTGGTTGTTAATAAAAACATATTCTTTTCTAGTTTGAGATTTAATGTAGAACACGTGGCCTTTTTATCTAATATCCACATGACATCAACTACACCAGCGACGTTCACATATAGAAACAAAGTGTACATATGTAATATTGATCCTGAAACTCACCTGGATCTAGCAGCAGGTCGCTGGTAAACATGTTTTTCACTGCCATGTTGGCACAGAGTTTAATGCTCTTTAGATGACTGTAGCAGCGGTTGAGGTAGACAGAAAGTGTGTCCTGCAGATCCAGCATCAGACAGGTCCAACGCACTGAAGTGGGAGCTGGACCCACCAAACCTGGACCACATAAGCATAATAACTGCAACTGTAGTAAGGCATGCAAGATTACTGACATTATATATTAAAGTGCACTGAACGTTCAGTACAAACGTACTGGAACAATAGCTCATGTAAGTATGGTTGTGTGTGTGTATGAATGTATTTTACCATGTCTTGTGGATTTGGCTGTGCTTTCATAGACTGAATCCTTTGCAGCTCCGCACAAAAAAGGAAACTGAAGCCAGGTAGCGGTGGACTTGAACTCTTTGAACATGTTGGAAAAAGAGATTCGGACCACCTGACCCTCCTACAAATCAAGGCACACAGATGGAATCAGCTTAAATCAATGAGATCTTACACACCACAGTGACATTTAAAGGAGATACTTTTTCAAAATTCCTACATGTTTTTCTTATGGCCTAAGACAAGTTAATAATATTAGAAAAAAGGAATAACTCTCTCCTGAATCCAAAAACTAAAGTGCCAAAACTCAAATTTGTGATGTCACTGGGTATAGTCTGGAGTTGCTCCATATTCAGTGAATGGTCAAAGATGTTATAGATGATGTTGAGAGCACCAATGTTATGGGTATATGGGGACCTTTTCTGCTACAGAACTGAGAACTCTACAAATGCATAAAGATCATTCGCAAAGAAAAAAAAAAAGAAAGCAAACACTGTGGTTTCACAAAATCAGGCTCCCATTAATTGTCTATGGAGCACTGCCAGCCTTTATGCCCTATGACATCACAAGTTTGAGACTTACTTCTCTTTCTCTGGCTTTGACAGAGAGTAGCTCTTATTCACAAATATCGATTGAACTTTCCTAGGTCATGAAATACCATATTGGAATTCTTTACTAGGTAGACGAGGGTTGAATATTAAATATCCCTGAAAGAGCCGAGAGCTTCACAGTGGAGTCTGGAGTATCTGTGCATAGAACCACATTGTGCCATACACTCCACTTTATGGAGGAGTGTTCAGATATTTCAATATTCGTCTCATATGACAAACGTTTGTTCTTCCAAATCTGTGTGGAGTCTCCCACATGCCTTTTGGCAAAATCCAAACATGTTTTTATATATTCCTTTAGGCAGTGTTTTTTTTTCTGGCCACTCTTCCATAAAGCCAAGATCTTTCAAAGCGCTCAGTTTCTGTCCATAAATTCTCATAATACAGTCAAATTGTGCACTGTGGCATTGGGGGGAAATTTACCACAGTTCATTTAGACGTACTGCCCACATTGTTATGATGCAACGCTGGTTAAAAATCAGCAAAGAATCTGTGTTTTTATTGATTTTATCACACATACACATAATCCCTGAATAAAACCAGGTCACAAACCTCCACAGAAACATCCAAGTGGACCACAAAGTATTTGCCAGGGGTGGGCCTGAAGAGAAGGTAGAAGAAGCGACCTGTCAGTCCCAGAGACTGGTTGCTGTTTTTGGGTATGTGGATGTAACTGTTGGCAGGAACAGGACCCCTGATCCTGAACACTGAACACTTAAGCCTCTTGTCCTGTGGGATTTCAGGAAAAGTGGACATAAAGTTAACTGACTCTGGTCCGAATACTTATTGTTAAAAGTGATCAACAAAATCAATCATCTTTGTGTAGGCTTGAAAGTTGGTGAGGACTGAGACAAAGACGGAGACGGAGACAAAAGCTCGTTATTTTGCCAAAATGCAACTGTTTGGAAACACTAAGCTTACAGAGGAAGTACAGATAAGAGGATTATGCTGCAGAATTGTTTTGAAAAGTTATTAATAATAATGATAATACATTTTATTTCAATAGAACTTTAAAAAAAAGTACTAAAAGGCAATTTACATGGTAATAAAAATGGTAACAGATACAGCAATAACAATAAAAAAGAAGGGGGGGGGGGTAGTAAGATCACAGATTAAAAGATGATTTAAATAGGTGTGTTTTGAGCCTATTTTAAGAGAGGGAAGTGAGGGAGACTGGCTAAAGGTGTGGGGACAGAGAATTCAACAGGGAGGGGCCACCAGTGGAGAAGGCCCTGTCCGCCTAGGTCCAGCGACTGGGTGACAGATGGGTGAGGAGGTTGGTGTCTGCGAATTTCAAGCTGTAATTAGGAGTATGTCTGAACAGGAGGTCAGTGAGGTAGGGAACGGACCAGGTTGTGAAGAGTTTTGTAGGTGATGAGGATCTGAACTGTATTCTTGATTGAATGGACTTTGGGGATATGATCTCTGGTGCAGGAGTCGGTGAGCAGCCAGGCAGCTGAGTTTTAGATGTATTGCACCTTTTTGAGGATTTTAGTGTATGTGCCACACAGTATGCTGTTGCAATAGTCAATTCGTGGAGGTTTTGCTAAGAGAAAACTGGTCACTATTGTAATCATCTGTAGCTGAAATTAGTTCTTGGACAAACCTACAATCTTTTTACAGCCACCTGTCAAGCCTGCAACGGTGCATGGTATTAAAGAGATAGTTGGGGGTCAGGTATGAGTGAAAATCTCGATTACAGTGTATCAAAGTTACCGTGTATGTTGACACATCCCCTTCTTTTGTCGACCTTTTCCAGTCTTCAACTCTGACATGTTTGAATATGTTGACGTAAGGATGCTGCCACCCTGCGAAATCAAAACAGGGTTCAGACAGTCAGTTTTAACAGTAACAGCAGCTTCTTTTTCACAGTCTTCATTCTATATTTGATGTATCTATACTTAGCGACTTTAATTTAAAACTTTAAAGTTAATTTTACCTTTTGAGGCCATCGATAGTGGATAAGCAAATGGGAAATCCACCTGTTGACGTCTCAATCTCGGTATAACTTGTTCAAACTCGAGCAGCTAAGTTAGTGTAAGTTAAGCTAGCAAACACACAACGAAATGACCGGAACACCTACTTATCAACTTCTCACAGACCTAAACGATTAAACGTTGAGTTTCAGGTCATTATGAGGTGCGACGTCTCCCCTAGTTCTTCCAGGTACCGAGTAAAAAGGGTTTTTTAAGTTGACAACAAGCCCTTGCTGCAGCAGTTGTATCCTTCCCGCTCCAGCCTCCGCCGTTGCCAACGACACGCACGACGCTCATGACGTCTGGGCGTTGCTCTCTCTGGTGCTTCTGGGTAATGAAGTTCACAGAGCAAACAGAAATAAAAAAAGGAATTGTAAAAAAAGAGAAACTGTGGCAAAAAAATGAATTTAACTATCTAACACAGACCTCAGTGCAGAATTCTCAGCCAGCGCTACCAGGAATTTGTAGCGTGGCATATATACATATACTGTGTGTGTATATATATATATATATATGTATATATATATATAGATAGATAGATAGAGAGATAGATAGAGAGATAGATAGATTTATTTCTTACCAATGGCTGGTAAAGACTGGTCTGAAGGACAGCACAAAGGCATTGATCATGGCAGCACATAACAGCAGGTTGTAAGATGCAGGCAGGCACAGCGTACATGGAGTGCCACAACCAAGTCGCTGGCATTGTGTACAGGGACATCTGTGGCTAGACGTCCCAAGCTCCAAATGGAAGAGACTTCTAAAGGTGGTGGAGAATGACAGGGCCAAGATCCTAGGGGACTTCCAGATCCAGACTGACAACTTGGTGAAGGCTAACCAACCAGACATTGTAGAGGTCAATAGAGCAGAAGAAAGAAGTAGTGATAGATGTAGCAATCCTGAGCGAAAGCAACATCAGGAAAAAGGGACAGAGGAAGCTTGAAAAATACCATGGGATTAAAGAGGAGTTAGGGAAGGTGTGAAAGGTGACGGTAGTAGTGGTAGCAGTGTTGATTGAAGCATTTGGGGCTGTCATCCCCGAACTGGGACAGTGACACCAGGAGATTCCAGAAACAACATCGGAGATCTCAGTCCAGAAGAGTGAAGTCCTAGGAACAGTTGAGACACTGTGCAGGACCCTCAAGCTCTCAGGACTCAAGTAGAGGACCCAAGCTTGAAAGAAGAAACTGCCCATTTGCTTACATTTTTGTTGACTATACTGCTTCATTCTACCCGTCAATCATATCAAGTAATATAGCGATCACCCCATACACTACTTTCTTACAATGAATTACCAACAATGCAGTATTTCTGTCATCACACATAAAAAAAAAATCAGTATAAACAAATACAATTTACATTTTTGTATGTAAATATGTCTCAAGGCTTAAATGACCACAATCACTTATTTACAATTTTACCAATTAAATGATAAGAATTACTTATTAACAATTTTACACATTCACAAAAAACAACCCAAAAAACTCTGCATACAATCTGAAAATGTGCAAAAATGCATTCAGTCTGAGTCTACATTTACAACATGTGGAAGTAATTCCACAGGATCTGGTAGGTGAATGACAAAGGACACCTGCATCGCTGCAGATGAATGGCCAGTGTCATCCTGATCCTCATGCAGGGTGTTGTCTCTGTTTACCACTGATGGACAGTGCAACAAAGAGGTTTCAGCCTGTGGGGGGGATGCTGGCTGGTCTTGCCTTCTAAAAGTCATTGAACTTTCCGGATTGGGTGAACTATCAGGCACTGCCCTCATTGTTGTGGCAGAGGATCTGTTGCGCTCCGGCGCTGTGGCAATGGAGAAAGTGTCCACTCGAGAGTTCAGGGCGGCTAGTCACTGTCCACAACATACAATTTCAGCCTCTGTCCTCCAGCTGCGTAATTTCCTCCTCAGCTCTGTTCTGACCTGTACACAGAGCAGAGGTGAGCAATTTTTTTTTTTCCGATATTTTGTAATTTACCTTTTTTGTACTTGATTTGTACCATTTTCCAGTCTGATACTTCAAAATCGAATGGAAACTGAAAATTCACCAAGGTAATATTCAAATCAATCTGACACTCTAAAAACTCAGCAAACAAAGCAACAGAGAAACAAATTTAAATATGAAAGATCCGGTTCCTGTACAAAAATGGATGACGAAAACATTAATTTTGTCTTTGCATCCTTATGTGATCTGTATGATATAAGTGGGCTTATATCCAAAATGGGGCTGTCAGGCTGTCACAAAAACTACTTTTGTTAGACAATATATTGTCCCAGAAATATTTGTGCTAAACAATAAAATTGTCCTTTTAAGGCCAATTTATGCTTTAAACTTGAGCAGAAATGGCAGAAAAATGTGTCTCAGCATAGTTTTTTTTTTTTGTCTGTTCATTTGGCTTTGCTGACATTCTTATGTAAACAAACACACATGAAACACATTGGCAATATCGTACGATAGATGGACCTGACCTTCGATAGGCTTAATCCTCCCATTATCAGGATTATAAACAATGTTTTGATATGATTTAAGCCAAATCTTACAGTTCTACACCCATGTAGATTTATCTAGATGCTGTATCTCTGATACTATCACTGTGACATATGGCTAACAAGTTGCTTTCTACGCAGGGTAAAAAAAAATGTAATGAGAATATAAAATGAAACAAACCTCTTTATTGGCATAGCAGTAGAGCACAGACACCAGAAAGCCCTGCAGAGAGGCCACAAAAAAGTTCTGTTTACCATATTTGCTATAAAAGGAACACATTAGATAATGTCTAGATGATCACATTGTCATATAGAAAGCAGTCACTCTCCGATCTAATTGGACCCACCTGAAATGAACTGAGAAAAAGGGTGAAGAAGACTTTAAAGTAGTGCAGAACACCTGTTGTCTGCTCATCCGTCGCAAAGATGAATATGACCTCATGAACCCCAAACAGAGGGATAAGGGTAAGGGTTGCCTTGGCGAGCCTAACAAGACATCAAACATAGCAATTTGTCACACCATCCACACTGTTTCTTGGTAACATTCATTGTTGTGATACTCTGTAACAGCCAGAGCCATGGCCTTAGTTTTAAGAAAAAATAGACAAAAGAGTTTAACAAAACTAATTTATCATCAGTGGAAAAATACGTCAGGACAACTTGCCGAAGTTTGTAATCAGGATATCCGCTCTGGTTGCTGGCTCGTAATTTGGAAAAGATGACCTTCAGGACCTTTATGAAGATCATAAAGTTTATCTGTTAAGAAGAAAATCAAAATATTAATTATTGTATCCCATGAAAAAAAGTCTGACTCATTCACTTCGTACACTATTTTCATAGGTCTTACTTACTATTGAAGCAAATAGAATTGGGAAACGAATGATCCACCAGTAGTTCATATTGTCATTGACAGCCCAACACCTGAGAAGAAAAGGCAGTTGTTACAGTTACTCTAGTGTCTAATCTGGACCATGGGGGGGGGCAGAGGTCTAGACATGAACTGATCTGACACATGGGGACACTACACACACCTGAGAGCACACTTACTCTTTGTTCTCTTTCAATTGCTTCATTACCACCCAGGGAACCACAAACAGAAGTGGCGATCCTATGAGAATGACGGAAAAGATGCAGGATTTAGTGATGTTTAGTGTGTGCTTTCAAAAACAAGCTTAAAGGGACAATTCAGCCCCAAATCAAAAATACATATTTTCTTTAACCTGAAGTGCTATTTATCAGTCTAAATTGTTTTGGTTTGAGATGCTGAGTGTTAGACATATCAGCTATGGAGATGTCTGCCTTCTCTGCAACATAATGTAACTAGGTGGCACTCGGCTTGTGGTACTCAAAAACATTTTAAAAACCCACCAGCAATGTCTCGTTCCAGAAATATCACTTACTTAAGATATTACACAGATCTTGTTGTGAGCAGAAAATGACTTCACTATCAGAATTTTATCCACTCCATTCGATAACATTTAGAAAGTCTAGCAGATGTGCATGAATAAATAATGTCATTCCCATTCAAGTTAGTGGAGCGCTAAATCAGAAGTAGCCAGCTGGGAGGGCAGAAATTTCTAGTGCGCCTGCCCCATGGGCCCAATGATGCGGAAGTCAATCACGAAATACAGCAGTTTGACACTGTATCCAGTTCTCTTTGTAAATCATGCTACCCATGGACGAGAGGCTCATGCTTGAGATAGCGTGAAATGTAATAATTAATGGCTGAAGAAATAGTTCCTTTATGAAACTGCTGGAAAAAATACTGTTAAGTTGTTCAAATCTATCTATCTATCTATCTATCTATCTATCTATCTATCTATCTTTTTTTTTTTGGTGTTTTGAGCACCACAAGCTGAGTGCCATCTATTGCCATAACACTGGAGAGAAGGCTGACATCTCTACATCAGATATCTACAACACTCTGCAACTCAGACTAAAACAATCTAGATTGATAACCAGCACTACAGGTAAGAGGGAAAATATGTTTTTTGTTTTGTTTTCTTTATTTTTTTTTTGAGACAAACTATCCCTTTAAGAACTAAATTACTAAATTTTGCATAGATTTGTCCATGGCATCCATCAGTAGGGGCTGTTACAGGGTCATTTCTACTATCACATGAGAAATCTCGGTAACGAGTCCCAGAAAAACTCATTAGATGCATGTTAATGTGGACACAAAGGGATGGAGCTTACCCCAGCCAAGACAGATGTAAGGTAAGTATTTGTTGCTGTCGATGAGCACTGAGGCAATAAGCACAGAATACAAATAAACTGCCTCTCCGAAGAACCAATAGTGATTGGCCAGGACACAGTACTGCATCATTACCTGTGCTACCCTACAGCCAATGGCAGCCTAGAGGAAACAGAAAATCAAAATGTACAGATTACAAAAATACATATCACAAAAAGTCAGTGTTTAAACAACAATAAATGACAACAGCAAACAATCATCAGTATATTTCAAGACCCACCTGGTTACTGAGCATGTCACTCACATCGGTCTGTTTTATGATTTCTCGTCCCCAGTGGCGTTCCAGCATGGTGTCCTTAATAATGATAGACACAGCTCGCAGGATGAAGGACAAAAAGAGGTTAGCGTGAATGTAGTTCCTGGTGCAATGGAGTTTCCTGTCAGGGGACATAAAAATACCCCAAATTTGAATTTTGTGTATAAGAGCTTTAATTATGTATTTTTATCTTGTGTCTTAGGACTTAATTTTGTTGGTGTTCTTACTTCTTGTCTGTTTTTATCTTGCAAAAGCACATCATTTGCCATTGTTTGATCACCCTTTAGTTGTTCTATTTCATCACTATGCACACTAAAGGTAAAATAGTCCAATTGGACTGCAAAACTGAGAAATGCTGGTTCCATTCAACATTTGTTTACATAAAACAACCCTCTGTGCCCGCATTTCTGATTAATTGCTCGGATTGCAGGAGATCTTGATTATTGTTGAGTATGTCGCTGACTGCTTTCTGATTGTCTATTTGCATTTCAAAGCATTTCTTACAGCATTAGTCAGTGAGGAGGAACTGAGGAAAGAGGTCACACAGACTCACAGTGGGTTTCACTGTTGTTTGAGCAGCTTGATTAGGCTGACAAATCTATTGGACAGCTTACCTAAAGCTCAGAAGAATGATGAGAGCAGTGACGAGTGTGAAGAGGGACAAGGAATAGCCGACAGTGTACAACATCCTGAAGCTCACCATCAGCTCTTTGAACCAAAGCTGTGAAGGCAAATAACACCCGTCACTGTTTGAAAGTAAGACTTCAAAAACTGCTGATAAGACCTCAAATTGAAGACTTAAAAAAAAAAAAAGCAGGAGGTAAATCTTTCCACTGCAACTATTAGTAATGAACCTCTGAGACTCATTTTGTATTTTTTTACAGGGTGTGAGTTTAATACATGAATGAAAGACATGACTGTTGCCTGAAAAAATTCTCATGGGAGATAGAGTGAGAGAGGTATGAGCTGATAAACCCACCAGACCTCTCCTCTGTTACCATACTCGCAATCTAGCAGGCATGAAACCTTGAATGCCAAGTAGTTGTTTTTTCCGTAAAATGCTGATGACGCCAATGTGATGGTATTTTGTATGCATGGGCATTCACTGTACACAAGCAGCTGAAACTTTTTAGTGACATGTCATTGTTTTTAAGTCTTACTGCCACCAAATATTATGTTACGGGTACATTTAAAATGTTCTTACTTTCGATGCATAGACTGTTAAAATAATGAACCGAGCTAACACAACATCACTCATTGGTTTGTGGACTCCTGTTTTGAAGCCTGAAGATTGGCATTTCAAATGTCACCATCTTGGTTTTTTAGCGACCATAGTGACCATACTTGGAGTAGCAAGGGGTGGATCTGACTGAGAAGCAGAGGATATTTTCAGCAGACAGCCTGTCACTCAAAGCAGCCCGCACTTAATTATGCGTAACATTGGGCCTTAAAAAATATAAATGGGTGAGTTATATAAAAATTCACCCCCGTACAGTTGTCATGAATGGGAAAAGAGACCAAAGGGTTTTTTGTACCAGTTTTTAAAACTTGTACCAGTTTTTTATTTGTGCTGTGAATTTTGGCATTTTGACAGAGGGGGATTGATTGGAGCCTGCTTCCAGTGGTCATTAGAGGAACTGCAGTTTTTTGCGCTTCCTTGTTGGCTTCATTTTTGTGCCACTAAGGTTGGCGCTTGGTTCCACACGTCTCCTGAGTCACTACCAGGAAGGCAGTGTCTCTCATGTGGGACAGTTTGTATTTTAGTGGCCAATATTGTGAAGTATAGACTGGTTAAACATGTCAACAATCAGTGTTTCCTTACTCCCTTGTTACTGGTTGAGGCTGCGACTTTGTCAGTTAAAGTTCACCAAAGTTGAACACCGCCTGATGCAAGGATGTGAAATTGCTTTGAGAAGTGAATGTTTTATTCACCCCTCTGCTCGCATCGGATGAAAGGGAACAGGTGGTAAATATTAGGCAATATTAATTTTGCTCATGTGAGACCATGCCCTAAAACTGCAACTTCTCCAACCAAATGGGTCCAACAAAATGAATAGGAGTGCCAGAGAGATGTGTAAGATGTGTAACACAGTGTTTATATGCCCCCATGACCCTGAGATGGAGACTAATTAGGCATCATATTAAAAACACCTGTCTTTGTTTTTTATGGCCATTAAGGGCAGCATTAAGGGCAGTCAACAAAGTAATGACATATTACCACCTTCTGAGTTGATATAGCTCATATCAGCAAACAGTTGCCTAATTACACATCCAACAGGTATTACTTATTATTATGGTGCCTATTTAACCATTGGTGCATTGTCTTTACTTAGTGGCTATTTTTAAATGATCTTTTTATTTATTAATGTATATTGTGCAACACAGGAATATTGCAATTTCAGAGAATGACTGTACATAAGATGACAAATAAAGTTCTTCTGCTTATTAGCTGTGTATCTAGCCATCTAGTAAATGTAAGCCCAGTATCCTTTCTCTTTTAACTTATTTTTTGAAATTAGTTTTACTGTCACTGACATGCTTTTAATGGATATTTTACTCATATACATTACACATTTGTTATGTGTTTTATGTGAATCTGTGTACTTGGGATTTTAGTAATGTTTATATCTACAACGAACTATGTAAAACAGCTATAAAAATATATTACAGTAATACATACGACCAAACCAAATCAAACTATCTTCCTCAATAAAGAATATGTGTACTGTAATTGAGCAACAGAAAGTGTTTACAACTGCAATAAATTAATCCCCGAGCTGAAGACATTTTGGCCAGCATACCTCTTGAGATGTAACCTCTTTCTCCTCCTCACACTCGGTCATGTCCCTCCACACTTGTCCGTTGTGTCCTCTCACCCAGAGGCCGTCAGAGCCACACAGGCGACGCACAACACCCTGAGACACTGGTGGAGAAACAGCCAGTTCTTCAGTCTCAGCCCACTTACTGCTAATAAGTGACTTCAGGGGATTGATGTCAATCACAGCTTACACTGGGCACAGGACAGGACAGGTTATCATTCTAACATAAAGGTAATAGAAAAACAAAGATATATACTGCTCACAATAAACACATACAAACATAAAATAAACAAATTGGGTTTCATAAATGTTTATGATATAAAACTAGAAATACAGCCATGTGGTTGATTGCTTCCACGCACCATTCAACTCGCACTTACAGTTACATCCATGTGTATGAACACATGGATGCATCACAAACTTTTCCTCCAGCAGCACACAAGATTTATACAATTAGCATAGTGGTCACCCAAGGTTAGTGTTACCAATTCAGTATCTGACCAAATGTCTTCCCTTCTGCTCCTGTCTTATGACGTTGAGTAATGGCCAGAAAAGTGTTTTTGCAGAACATTATGATGTCACAGGTGACCTTTGACCTTTCAGATATAAAATGTCAGAACCTTATCATTATATCCTATTAAACATTTCTGTGACATTTGAGCATATAAATTCTCTAGTTATGGCCAACAACATGTTATATGAGGTCACCATGACCTTTGACCTTCAATACCAGATTCTGATCAGTTCATTATAGGGTCCAAGTGGACACTTATGCCCAATTTTTGGAAAATTTCCTTGAGCTGTTCTTGAAATATCGCTTTAACAAGAATGAGAAAAATGCACAGTTACCAGGACCCTGACCCCAATATCTAATCAGTTCATCCTTGAGCCCAATTGGACATTTGTGCCAAATTTGAAGAAATTCCCTGAAGGTGTTATTGAGATATCGCATTCAGAGGAATTGTTCATATTTACGTACGTATGGATGGACGGACAGACAACCCGAAAACATAATGCCTCCGGTCTCGGCTATCACTGATACCACTTTATGTCAGTACAGTAAGGACGTTAAAGCCCATAGCTGCTTAGCTTAGCTCAGCACAAAGACTGTAAACAGGGGAAACAGCTACCTGGCATGTTGTTTTTTTACACATATTTCTTAGAATTATTTAACAAACAAGACATGAGTTTCTAATTAGTTAGCTTTAGAGGTGCTGGTAGGTGGATTTTGTTAGCTTCAGACAGTCAGGCTAGCAGCTCTCTGGGTTTTTTAGTCTTTGTTATAAGCTAATTTAACTGTTGGCTGTAGCTTCTTATTGAATAGATAGATGTAAGAGAGGCTCTACACTAACTCTCAGCAATAAAATGAATAAGCATACTTGCCAAAATGTTTGTCGTGTTGTATTGTGTGGTGTTGGCCCCTACACATTGTTTGCTTTAGGCAGGGTCATCCCTACGTTCCCAGGGTCACATGTCTCTTGATATAACATTGAAAGAGACTGGTAAAGGTTCATAGCTTCACAGTTTGAATTGCAAAAGAGCAAAGGGATATGGATGTTTCCAAAATCTAGAAAAAATGTCCTGTGCCCCACAAATTTGAGGGCATAGGTCTTAACATCAGGAGGCTATGAGCCGATGGGTGATTTCAACATATTGACCCCGGGAAATTACGATGAATATTGGAACTATGGGAAAAACGTAGCTTAGAACATGGAACCCTTTGAAAGGTCTGATCAGTGAGTCATGAGGATATTGAGTAGAGGAACATATATGCCCTTGCGAACATAGATACGCTCCTCGGCTACACTCACATTCTTAGTGTTCTTAACTTTTAGAAGTATCACTAAAATTTTGACTTACCTTTGTCATACCATGGCAGGTAGAAAGGGCATGAGATGTTGACCAAAGAGCCGGCAGGAGTATCTGGCCAGCAGGCATATCTGTCAAATGTCCGGTTACAGAACAAGCCAGCTAGAAACACAAACAATAAGAAACTGAAAAGATATGTGTCTTAACCATAAAAACTAAAAACATCATCATCATTTCAGTGCTAATTTACTAAAGCAAAATTTGACATTTTCCTTGTTCTCTCTCCTCCCCCTTTCCACCATTTTCCATATTTCCTTTTGCATGATTATGAATGAAGTATTAAATGAATCAAGTTTATCCATACCTTGAGGGAGCGGCTCACTTTCTATCATTTCGACACAGTCCTCTTTGTACTGGACCCATTTTAGATAAGTCTCCTCTAAGACTTTCCCACTGGCCATCCCACACTGTAAGGACAAAGGGCAAAGAAAGTCTACTCTAGGACTTTTACAACCTTTTATTTCCAACACGTTTTGAAGTTCTTTTTAAAGAGAAAAACTGCAGTTTTTAAAAGTCGCCCTTGTCAAAAGAGTCGCTCAAAAGAAAAAATGATTGATATTGATTTTTTTCTTTCGAAAACTTACCTTTGATAGTTTGAGGAACAGCAGACAGACCATAGCCATTATCTTTTGTGTCCTGTCCATCACTGCAGACCTGTTCTTTATCATCGGAAAGACTAGAAGGAGGAAGACGAACAGAACCGTTTCAGCAGCTGCAACAGTTGAGGACAGTAAATGCTGGCAAAATTTGCACAATCCAACAGACTTTAGAGAGCAGGTATTTGTCCTTGAATTGATCTGCATTAACCATTAAAAGGGAACACTACCTAAAAAATGAATTCCAATTTGTATTTTCCATTGCCTAGAAAAAATTTAAAACAACATTTGTGAACATAAGCTACTCCCTCTCAAATCCAGAACCGGAGACGTATGTCTCAAACTTGCATTGTCATAGGATATAAAGTCTGGAGCTGCTCCATGGACAATGAACAGGAACCTGATTTTACAGAACGTTTGTTTTCTTTTTATACCCAAATGAGCTTTATTGTATTATTGTGTTCTCACTTCAGAAAGAGAAATCATACCCATATATCATCATCAATCATTCTGTGCAGTGAAGCTCAAACAACCAAACAAGCCACATTTTTGAGTGGAGAGGGACTTTTACCAGAAAATACCATGTCTACAAATTTAAATATGCAAATTCAAAAACATTGTTTTTGTCACAAATTTATAATATCAGCCACAATGACACAATACTCTTCAAACAATAAAAGGTCAAGTTTTTTCCAGAATAAACACACACTCAAAACCAGTAAGTATGTAGCACAGAACTGGAATGTGGCTATCACTTGAACACATCAGGACTGTCTTATTTTTTATGCAACCACAACATTCTGCCATCCAAAAAATCATGCTATATTACCCTCATCTTCATTATGACAGACTTGTTTCACAGGCTACTTGCCTTGGATGTACATTTAAATTACAGGATGTAGAATGTAATGGCTCTGATGTCTGTGGTTAAAAATCAGTGGGGGAGTTGGGGTTTTGCCAATTCCTTTTTAACCTAACACCCCCTTAAGTTATAAATAACGTGTTATTCTGACAGTAATTGGCATAAGACAGACACTCATCCTTTAAATCACATATGACGTATATGTTATAGTGACTCATTGGATTCTTAATTTGCACAGTACGTCCACATTGGCATTGATCCCTCCCACAGCAGCTGTCTGGTGGGGGCAGATAATGATGCCAGCACAACCCAGTCACCAGAATAAATGTTACCGTCATACGTTTCTGCAAACCACAAATTTATAACATTTGTAAGCTTCAGTAGATATGTTATGTTGGTTTCCGTTTCAAAATTCTGTTGTAAGAATGCTATGGTTAATGTGTACAAAACATAATTCTTGAGCTTAAAGATATGCAGGATTTTCAAAAAAAAGAAAGAAAATGTAAAGACTCATACAGAAGTAATCTCTCTGAATCAACACTTATGACCCACTAGACGTGTGTGAGTATGTTCTGGTGTATTTATCTGCAGTCTCAACCATGCGCCTCTATTTTCTTATTTTCTTTATGTTTCGTTTATGGGTGTGTACACACAATGCTCAGGTGAGGTCAGAGCTTTATAAAAAAAAAGCAGCAACCAGGTACCAGACCGTCATCAGCAGGCATCAGCGAGACACAGCGCCGAAAAACACAAACACAGCAAACCGAAACTCCAACTCCAATTTAAACAAAATTTAATCTGGGGTTGGCTTTTACTGTCACTTTTGTCTGTGAAGATGTTTACAAACAGAAACAAATAATCCTACACAGTATAACTTTAAAATACCCGCTTTTGTGCACTGTAAAAAAAACCAAATTTTTAACTTTGATAAAGGCGTCTTTGCTGTATTAAAACTTTAAGTTGACTGAATTTTAGAAGACAAGTTGAGGTGATTCAATTTGTGTTTTCAAATTTAGTTAATCTAAAAATTTCAGGCAGCCCAGACGCTGTCATTTTTAAGGTAAACCAAATAGTGTCTTTTTGCAGTGTTTGTTGCGCTTGGACTCGGCTGCTGTCTGCTTGGCAGTTGTTCGCAGATGCCTGATAGAGCCGCACGCCATCCACCATCCGCTCCACCTCATGATAATTAGATAATTAACCCAGAATAATAATTAACTAATTAACTCACTTACATTTCATCCAAACTATGTCCCTTTAGAAACGCTGATATGATGCATACGAAGAATACAAATGCGACATATCTGTGATTTCGCAGAAATGTACACTACCAACATTGTATTCTGTTGGCCGGAGCTAAAACTGTTTAAAATTTGCATATGCAGGTATATAAGTAAAATAAAAAAAAAAACAACAACATAAAATTTATAATCATCTTTTGAATTCTGGTAGAGGAGGTGATTACACTAAAACCCTTATCAAATCTAATCTTGTTTTTGTTTCAATTTCTGTCAATTAAATTTTTTTTCATTGTGTCCTATTTGTCAAAAAAAAAAAAGACGTTGCTTTGATAAATATTAGAGGTTGGTAGTCTGGCCTGTGGCCCTGCTAATGGAACTGCATTAATTGGCAAAGCGAGATCAGCGGGCCCCAAGTGCCCGTCATCTGTGGGGGTCCCACCTCAGGCTCAGCGGGGCCTGCCACTGTGTGCCAACAGACTGCCAAAGCACTGATTTGATTTCTCCCCCCTGGTAGGTGACTATTGACACTCATCGCCCGTAGTGCTCTAAGAATGAGACCACATTGCTTCAGTTTATTAATAGGTCCATGTGCCCCATCTGGAGCTTCCACACTCTGGCTGATATGATGACAGGAAGCGGAATGTGACTCATTGTAGTGAAAAAAAAAACAAAAAAGTTTGAGTGGCTATTAACATCATCACATCATTACCTAGAGCCAGTGGAGTTGTTCCATAAAACCAGGGCTTGACACAAGCTTCTTTCCCACAATCTTTGGCAAACAGAAATTTCACACATGAATGTAAAGAGAGGGATATCCTCACTTTTAGCCCAGAGCCAACTCATCTCCACCCCAGATCAGGTTCATCCTCAGCTGATGAGGGTTGTCAAAAAAAACTTTGACACTACAGGTGTGACTTAGCGTTGACTGTTCTGAAGATGTCCAAACCTGCAGGAGTCTTATGCGAGACTGCTTAAACCTGGGCTGACTAAAACTATTACAGTAATGCGATTCATAGCTATTACAGGACTATTTGCTTCTCAACTCTGTGACGTCTGTGACGACATATTTCTTTTTCGAGATCATAGGGCCCTGTTTAGAGCCTATGTTCAGAAAATTGCATGTCGCATTCACACACTGGTGGATGAGGCTACAAAATGCCACCTGCTACTCAGTGTGAGCATTCACACTCACTCACATCCTGATGGCAATCAATCAATCGGGTTCAGACATGCTAGACATGTTGGAGGAGTTGAGGATTGACTACGGCTCTGCCTCTTTAGCCACAATTGGTCCATGAGGGGTGGGGGTGCCTTAAAGCATTTCTCAACAAAAATCTCAGATCAGAGGTTCTCAAATTTTTGAGTAGTATTGCGCTGTGAAAGTAGTTATAACCTGGCATGTTATATCACACCCTTTATATGTGTCTCCCTCCTTTACCTTTGCCCCTTTGCTGTTGTTGGTGCGGGGCTCAAGTCACATACATGACAACCGATGGAGGATTTTGTTGTTTATCTCTTTTGTCAGGTATGTTGTCTATGTTTGATGTATTACATGTATCCCTTTTTTGTCCTTTTGCTGTTGTTCTCCATGGAGGAGAGGACCGAGTTACATAGATGACAAATGATGGAGGATTTTGTTATTTACCTCTTTTATTAGAATAAACTGATATCACCTCCAAAGGTACACTGTAAAATCTGATTTTGTTTTTAGTTGATTAGTTGTTTTAGTTGATTTTACTTAAATAAATAAATAATTACTTAAATGTAACCACTCATGTTATGTTCACCGTATACAGCTATTTGTAAGGTTTACTTAAAATGTTGTTGTATTTACTTCATTTTGTGAAATTAAACTTCAACTTAAAAATGACAAGTGAAAATAACTTCTTTTTTCTAAGTGATAGCAGATTAATCAGTCTAAGTTTGCCTGACTTCACTGAACAGTTGTGTTTACTCAGTACTATTTTGGAAACTGATTGTGCTTGATAAGCACTATAAGCACAAAGACTGATTAGTTTGCAGGATTATTTTCATTTTAACAAAATGTGATTCACAATGTCTTAAGACAAGATCTGTGGTTGTGGAAACAAACAAAATTATACAATCAAAGCAAATCCACTTTTAAGCCTTACAAAACAATCTTTTAAAAAACTAGAACTATTCAAACTAATTCTTTCTCTTTGACTTTACTTAATATTTCAACAGGACCTCATGTCATATAGTTTTATCACAAATACCAATACTCAACGGAGCTTCAGCAAACTTGCAAAATATATAAAACTTCAGCTAAGTCTGACTAACTTAGCTCACTTAAAAACTTAAGCTGCTATTACTTACACAGAACGACCAAATTCACTCTTCATTTTTAAGTAGCAGCAACTACACGAAATTAAGTATATACAACTAAAATAAAAGTAGGCTTAACAATTAAATATGAAATATACATAAATCAAAACTAATAGCTATATTTGTTTACCTTTATCAAGGCAATCAGTTTGCTAGATTTTTAAAAGTAAGATCTGAATATAAGTTTACAGTGTATCCTGGTATGGGCCTCCTCATCAAAACATAACACTAGACACTTATGAGTGCGATTTTAGGGAGTCGGCATATGATTGAGGGCCGCACAGGAAATGACTTTTATTTATGAAGATTATACCATGACATTTTATAGACTTTTTTCATGACATACTATACTTTGACTTATGTCATATAACACTCATATTACAGTCTAGTCTTCCACTTTTTGATACATTTAAAGCAAAGCCTACTCACAGCAGTAGAGCAAAGGTTTCTCTTGGGTTCAGGCAGAACCAAACTACACACAGAACTGCAGTAAACTCTCTCTCTGGAAATACTAGTAGTGATAATGGCAATTTGAGCAAATTTACTCATGAGTTTTTTTTTCTCCTCATGATAATTTTTGGACAGTGTTTATTGCCTGTTGTAGCATGGGACATTTTTCTCTCTCTCTCTCTCGGAATCTAGTACGACTTACCTCAGTACGACTTTCAGAAGTACGATATATATATATATATATATATATATATATATATATATATATATACATATATAGTCATCAAGCTGGCAAACGATGAAGACAAAGAAAACAACAATGTTGAGCAGAACAACAACATCCTGGTAGATCACCTGTAGCTGCCACAAGCAGCCAAACAGCATATGAAAGCCCCAAGCTTAACTCACAGCAGTTTACCAACATCAAATGCATGAATTAAACATCATACGCAACTTACAATGCTTTTAGGCTTACTGATAGTGCCTGCAGTTTCAGCACTCCATGCACCGTTTGCATTGCATCTCTTAAATTCTGCACAAAAGTAGGCTATAATGACCTTTTAAACACACACCCACACACGCGCGATTCTAATCCACACTGTAAAGTTAAGATTTAAAGTCACAGTCATTTCAGTGAGAAACAGATACAAAGATCAATAAAATGCACAGAAATAAAAAGCCTCCAAGATTGGTTTTTTTTTTGTTTGTTTTTGTTTTGTTTTTCTTACTTACACATTGCTGATGTAACATTTTCCTTGAAATGTACCCTACAGGCGGATGCGTTTTGGATAAATCCCTTTACTTTTGGACGTCTTCCGCATAAGACAGTTCTAGCAGGCTGAAAAAAATACAAAACACGAGCAAGTCACTTACAGGTAACTTGTCCTTTGGCGTGCAGAAAGCTGCGGTGTGGAGATGATCCGCCCTGTCGCTGCTTGTAAGACGGACTGCACCTGAACCTGCACACACACACAAACACACACACGCAGCAGCTTGTCCGCCCGTAATGCTCTGCCCTGCACAAAGTGCCTTTCAATCATTATTTTCCGATGTTGAGTACATTTACAAACAAGCGCGTTACAGTCCTCTGAACACGTGGTGGTGCGTTTGCGTTCTGCGTTTCTTCAATGCGCGTGCAATGGGCAATTGATGTTGGGACAGAACCGTTTTTGTCCAGAGTCACCTGGGGATGGAACATATGTCTTTTTGCATATTATACTGGGGTGAGGGGGCTTTGGAGAGTCTAAACAAGACAGGAACACATTTTCAAATGTGGATGGAATGGGTTCGTCCACTCATGCCAAAATCACTCACAGCTTTCTGACACTTTTCCCCCCTCTGGATATTCCTAATTCATCAAGGTGTAAATGAACGTAGGTCAACTTAATATTCACCATACACATTAGGACACTAATTCACGTTACCTCCCCTGGATGGTCACCCAATGTCTTGCTTATTGGTTGACCAGAGGGCATCATGTTTTTATCGATCACAGATTTATCCAAGAGGGCACCTTTGCTGTGTATATTGGAATATGAGTGGACCCCCTGAGTCCAGTGTCAAGATGGTTAAAATGCTGCACACAGTGTGATCTTGTTAGCACATTAATTCACACACATTACCAGTTTATATACTGACATGAAAATGTGAGCATCTTGTACCTGGATCTAATTACAAAAGACAAGATCAGCGTGCAGAGACAACTTGGGCCCCATGAACTGTGATTTCAAAGTTGTCAAACTGCTTATTAAAATAGTAATCATGTTGCTAACTACAAGAAGTAAGGATAAGGCAAAGCGAGGACAAAATACAACATCATGACCCCAGGCTGCTAAACAAGTGAGTTCTGCATCAAACAAGAATGGAAACTAATTTCACTTTCACAACTTTAACAATTAAGTGTCTTCAGTTCCCAAACGTATACTGAGTATGTTTAAGAGCAAAGGTGATATAACACAGCAGTAAACATGCACCTGTCCCAACTTCTCCTTGA